>NC_134829.1:5920115-6101389 GCF_004210375.1 Tachypleus tridentatus | reverse complement strand
TTTGTAAATAAATGATTTTTCTAAAATAATTTGTTTCCAAGTTACATATTGGTTTCAGAACCACCTTAAAATTATTTTAAATAAATGATCTACAATAAATTTCCGAGATGAAATTCAATAACCACTTTGTAAGATTTAGTAGCCACTAGATTGTTGCCTTACCGGTGTGCTGAATTTAGTAGCCACTACACAGATTGTACTTCAGAAGTGTGCCAAATTTAGCAGCCACTAGTATTATTGTACTTCACCAATGTGTCAGATTTGGTAGCCACTAAATAGATTGTACTTCACCAATGTGTCAGATTTGGTAGCCACTAAATGTGATTGCCAGTTCATCAATGTGTGTCTGTATTTGGTAGCCACTAAATACATTGTACTTCACCAATGTTTCCTGATTTAGTAGCCACTAAATAGATTGTTAGTTTCATCAATAATAATGTCAGATTTAGTAGCCACTAAATAGATTGTACTTCACCAATGTGTCAGATTTAGTAGCCACTAAATACATTGTACTTCACAATGTGTCAGATTTAGTAGCCACTAAATAGATTGTACTTCACCAATGTGTCAGATTTAGTAGCCACTAAATACATTGTACTTCATCAATGTGTCAGATTTGGTAGCCACTAAAGTAGATTGTAGTTCATCAATGTGTCACATTTGGTAGCCACTAAATACATTGTACTTCACCAATGTAATCAGATTTATTAGCCACTAAATGGTGCACTTCACCAATGTGTCCAGATTTGGTAGCCACTAAATACATTGTACTTCATCAATGTTGTCAGATTTGGTAGCCACTAAATAGATTGTAGTTCATCCAATGTGTCAGATTTAGTAGCCACTAAATACATTGTATTTCATCAATGTGTCAGATTGGTAGCCACTAAATAGATTGTAGTTCATCAATGTGGCCATCAGATTTGGTAGCCACTAATACATTTGTTGCTTCACTCAATGTGTCAGATTTGGTAGCCACTAAATACATTGTGCTTCACCAATGTGTCAGATTTGGTAGCCACTAAATGGATTGTAGTTCATCAATGTGTCAGATTTGGTAGCACTAAATAGATTGTTACATCACCATGTGTGTCAGATTTGGTAGCCACTAAATGGATTGTTGCTTCACCAATGTGTCGTAGATTTGGTTGCCACTAAATAGATTGTACTTCACCAATGGTCAGATTTAGTAGCCACTAAATAGCATTGTACTTCACCAATGTGTCAGATTTATTAGCCATATAAATAGATTGTACTTCACCAATGTGTCAGAATTTAGTAGCCCACTAAATACATTGTACTTCACCAATGTAGTCAGATTTAGTAGCCACTAAATGATTGTACTTCACCAATGTGTCAGATTTAGTAGCCACTAAATACATTGTACTTCATACAATGTAATCAGATTTAGTAGCCACTAAATGAATTGTACTTCACCAATGTGACAGATTTAGTAGCCACTAAATAGATTGTACTTCACCAATGTGTCAGAGTTGGTAGCCACTAGATGGATTGTACTTCACCAATGTGTTCAGATTTCGTAGCCACTAAATGGATTGTACTTCACCAATGCGTCAGATTTAGTAGCCACTAAATAGATTGTACTTCACCAATGTGTCAGATTTGGTAGCCACTAAATAGATTGTACTTCACCAATGTGTGTCAGATTTGGTAGCCACTAAATAGGTGTGTACTTCACCAATGTGTCCAGATTTGGTAGCCACTAAATAGATTGTACTTCACCAATGTGTCAGATTTAGTAGCCACTAAATAGATGTACTTCACCAATGTGTCAGATTTAGTAGCCACTAAATACACATTGTACTTTCATCAATGTGTCAGATTTAGTAGCCACTAAATAGATTGCTTAGTTCATCAATGTGTCAGATTTGGTAGCCACTAAATACATTGTATTTCATCAATGTGTCAGATTTAGTAGCCACTAAATAGATTGTAGTTCATCAATGTATCAGATTTGGTAGCCACTAAATACATTGTACTTCACCAAATGTGTCAGATTTAGTAGCCACTTCAAATACATTTGTACTTCACCAATGTGTGTCAGATTTAGTAGCCACTAAATGATTGTAGTTCATCAATGTGTCATTAGATTTAGTAGCCACTAAATACATTGTACTTCACCAATCATGTCAGATTTGGTAGCCACTAAATAGATTGTAGTTCATCAATGTGTCAGATTTAGTAGCCACTAAATAGATTGTACTTCACCAATGTGTCAGATTTAGTAGCCACTAAATAGATTGTACTTCACCAATGTGTCAGATTTAGTTGCCACTAAATAGATTGTACTTCACCAATGGTCAGATTTAGTAGCCACTAAATACATTGTACTTCACCAATGTGTCAGATTTAGTAGCCATTAAATGGATTGTACTTCACCAATGTGTCAGATTTAGTAGCCACTAGATAGATTGTACTTCACCAATGTGTCAGATTTAGTAGCCACTAAATAGATTGTACTTCACCAATGTGTCAGATTTAGTAGCCACTAAATACATTGTACTTCGCCAATGTGTCAGATTTAGTAGCCACTAAATAGATTGTACTTCACCAATGTGACAGATTTGGTAGCCACTAAATAGATTGTACTTCATCAATGTGTCCAGATTTGGTAGCCACTAAATGATTGTAGTTCATCAATGTGTCACATTTAGTAGCCACTAAATACATTGTACTTCACCAATGTGTCAGATTTAATAGCCACTAAATAGGTTGTACTTCACCAATGTGTCAGATTTGGTAGCCACTAAATACATTGTACTTCATCAATGTGTCAGATTGGTAGCCACTAAATGGATTGTAGTTCATCAATGTGTCAGATTTGAGTAGCCACTAAATACATTGTATTTCATCAATGTGTGTCAGATTTAGTAGCCACTAAATGATTGTAGTTCATCAATGTGTCATTTAGTAGCCACTAAATACATTGTACTTCACCAATGTGTCAGATTTGGTAGCCACTAAATACATTGTACTTCACCAATGTGTCATGTTGTAGTAGCCACTAAATGGATTGTAGTTCATCAATGTGTCAGATTTGGTAGCCACTAAATAGATTGTACTTCACCAATGTGTCAGATTTAGTAGCCACTAAATAGATTGTACTTCACCAATGTGTCAGATTTAGTTGCCACTAAATAGATTGTACTTCACCAATGGTCAGATTTAGTAGCCACTAAATACATTGTACTTCACCAATGTGTCAGATTTATTAGCCACTAAATAGATTGTACTTCACCAATGTGTCAGATTTAGTAGCCACTAAATACATTGTACTTTATAATAATGTCAGATTTAGTAGCCACTAAATAGATTGTACTTCACCAATGTGTCAGATTTGGTAGCCACTAAATACATTTGTACTTCGCCAATGTGTCAGTTGAAAAGATAGCCACTAAATAAGTTTATTACTTCACCAATGTGACAGATTTAGTAGCCACTAAATAGATTGTACTTCACCAATGTGTCAGATTTAGTAGCCACTAAATAGATTGTACTTCACCAATGTGTCAGATTTAGTAGCCACTAAATAGATTGTACTTCACCAATGTGTCAGATTTGGTAGCCACTAAATAGATTGTACTTCACCAATGTGTCAGATTTGGTAGCCACTAAATAGATTGTACTTCACCAATGTGTCAGATTTGGTAGCCACTAAATAGATTGTACTTCACAAATGTGTCAGATTTGGTAGCCACTAAATAGATTGTACTTCACCAGTGTGTCAGATTTAGTAGCCACTAAATAGATTGTACTTCACCAATGTGTCAGATTTAGTAGCCACTAAATACATTGTACTTCATCAATGTGTCAGATTTGTAGCCACTAAATGGATTTATTACTTCATCAATGTGTCAGATTTGGTAGCCACTAAATACATTGTATTTCATCAATGTGTCAGATTTAGTAGCCACTAAATAGATTGCCAGTTCATCAATGTGATTTAGTAGCCACTAAATGCATTGTACTTCACCAATGTGTCAGATTGGTAGCCACTAAATGCATTGGTACTTCACCAATGTGTCAGATTTTGGTAGCCACTAAATGGATTGTAGTTCATCAATGTGTCAGATTTGGTAGCCACTAAATACACATTTCACCAATGTGTCCAGATTTAGGTAGCCACTAAATGGATTGTAGTTCATCAATGTGTCAGATTGGTAGCCACTAAATGGATTGTACTTCACCAATGTGTCAGATTTAGTAGCCACTAAATAGATTGTACTTCACCAATGTGTCAGATTTAGTAGCCACTAAATGGATTGTACTTCACCAATGTGTCAGATTTGGTAGCCACTAAATACATTGTACTTCACCAATGTGTGTCAGATTTGGTAGCCATTAAATAGATTGTACTTCACCAATGTGTCAGATTGGTAGCCACTAGATGGATTGTACTTCACCAATGTGTCAGATTTGGTAGCCACTAAATGGTTGTACTTCACCAATGTGTCAGATTTGGTAGCCACTAAATACATTGTACTTCACCAATGTGTCAGTTTGGTAGCCACTAAATGGATTTGTGACAGATAGATTGTACTTCACCAATGTGTGTCAGATTTAGTAGCCACTAGATAGATTGTACTTCACCAATGTGTCAGATTTGGTAGCCACTAAATAGATTGTACTTCACCAATGCGTCAGATTTAGTAGCCACTAAATGAGTTGTACTTCACCAATGTGTCAGATTTGTAGCCACTAAATAGATTGTACTTCACCAATGTGTCAGATTTAGTAACCACTAAATGCATTGTACTTCACCAATGTGTCAGATTTAGTAGCCACTAAATAGATTGTACTTCACCAATGTGTCAGATTTAGTACCCACTAAATACATTGTACTTCACCAATGTGTCACATTTAGTAGCCACTAAATACATTGTACTTCACCAATGTGTCAGATTTGGTAGCCACTAAATAGATTGTACTTCACCAATGTGTCAGATTTAGTAGCCACTAAATAGATTGTACTTCACCAATGTGTCAGATTTAGTAGCCACTAAATGGATTGTACTTCACCAATGTGTCAGATTTGTGGTAGCCACTAAATAGATTGTACTTCACCAATGTGTCAGATTTGGTAGCCACTAAATAGATTGTACTTCACCAATGTGTCAGATTTAGTAGCCACTAAATAGATTGTACTTCACCAATGTGTCAGATTTAGTCATTGTTTCTTAGGCCGTGCTGAAACATTATGCTATATTTATTAGCAATTTCATAGACTGTACTGTACGTGTTTTCAAATACAGCAATCTTTCCAAATTTTGTACTTAAATTATGATAAAACAAATAGTAGATTTACGTTCCTAGATTTAAGAAAATTATAAACTCTATTTTTAGTAATTAAACTCGTGTTTGAACATATTCTAACAGATACTGGTTCGTGGTAATGAATGTTTGTAATTTCATAAAACCGAAGAGAACTTCGTTTTAAGCCTTTCTTTCAATACCAACTAAGTATTCCACACATACTGTTTTATTCATAATTATTTCAAAGTCTTTTGCGCACGAATATCATAGCAAATATAAATGCGAAATGTACTTAACATGAGCTCAATGAATCGAAGACAGCATAGCAACGGTAACCTAGTTACCGTGGAGATAATATAAAATAGTATACAACATGACTTTAAGAAACTAATACGAACGTCATGTGATCTCAGACAGAACATGAACGTTAATACCACTTATTGTAACTTTGGTAGCGTCTTTTTTTTTTTCGAGTCATATGAGTAATTAACACATGCAACATAATTTTGTCTCATTATTACAGGATCTGTGTTAAAACGTATATTTATCTGGTTATCATTCTTTGAAATGTATTTTATTTATCGTCAGCCAGTGTTCAATCATAAACTTTCTCCCTGTAGTGTAATAATGGGCTCGATCGTGTATTTAGACATAACCGAATGACCAACCAGATAAAAGTAATAAAAAGCGTAAGAGGGCACGATACAATCGGTTCGAGAGTAATGAACTCGAAGGTCAATGTAGCACTGAGCAATATCCGACCCTAGTAACTGAAGTACATAAGATAGAAACGTACAGAAGAAAATGTAGCTACGAAAAGTAAAATATATCCAATGTAATGCGCTACGTGCCTAAATGTATTTCGAATTTCTTTTCGTCTGTGAGATGAAAAACGAACCTAAGCTACAAAACACTGTGCTAATTCGTCGTATAAGGTAAACGAAACTGTATACTGATAAGAAACACGGTTAAATATCACGTCCGTAAAACTCCAAATCAAATAATTTTTCATGTCATACGACGGGTTGTTATTTCATATTAAAATTACTGCTTAGGGCAGGGGTTCCTGAGTTTTCTCTGCACAAGGCCCAAGAAATCATTCTGCATTCTTACTGAGGCCCTAACCCCAATGAATCTACGGATACTGATTATATCCGTTACACTTTAATTATCTATGTTTTCTGTATTTGCTATAGATATGCACAGTGTACACAAATGAAACTAAATTAAGGTACAACACTTCTCACCAGGATTTGCTATCCTGTACATTAGCGAATCCCTACTTCAGTTATTTATAATAAAGAAACAATGATAAACCTTCCTTTTACACATGTATTGTAATAGCCATAAAATGTAACAAGATTTATTTATTTTTCCGAAATCGAACGTTATTATGTTAACTATGTGGATTTGAACAGAATAGCAAGAAATGAAATCAAATAATTAATCTAACTGAAAGTACTCAATAAGGAAGTAAAACTGTAGAAATAACTACGTTAGGTTAAGCAGCTTTCTTCTTCATTTGTAATTAAAACCACGAATAACCTTACTGTACCATAATTACATGCCCTGTTTTGTGGAAGATAGTAAGTAACTCATTTAACTGATTAGGTGTGTTTAAATTAAAATCCAAAGGCCTATTATAAAGGAAAGTTTTAATCCATTTCTCGGAAAGAATCCTTTACACATAATCCCTGAACGTCGTCGTAAAATTTCTAGTTACTCTACAAAAACAAAGATATGGTAGCGATCCATCCAACTCTGGGTAATGGAAGATAAGTGGAATTGTGTCCTAATTTAGGGGCCTTTTATTTCTTCTTTTCGGGTAGAAATTCTAAGACTTGATATCAGGTATACATTCTTAGAGTTCCAGTTACCATATAAGTACCGTAACTGACTCAGCATGTGCGCATAACGGAACGTCTTTATCGTAAGACTCAGAGGATTCTGTGTTTGACTCGTATACAGGTTACGACTCGTTTCTGTAGCAAGAAGAAATGTTTACAATTTTATATACTACCAAAGTGAAAAGATATCTGTGGTCACATTCTTCAAGGTCTTTAAAACTGAAAAGTATTTCTACCATCTGAGAGTATTTTAGAGATAAAATACAAGTTGAATAAGACACCAGACAGATTTCTAACATTAAACACGCACATTTAGCTACCTGGACGTTTTCTAACAGAGACAAATGTTCATTTAAATACGTGCATTACATTAAATAGGAATATTTGTCATCTGGTTGGCATGCGTAGAGAATACTGTGTGGTTAAAATATTATTATGCATTCTTTTCTACTTTCACTTAATTAAAAATTACATTATGTGGGAACGTTGAGCTCGATGGTTCAGTTATTATTCAGTAGCATCAAGGTATATGGATGAAGTACATTGGACAGGATAGTCCAGCTAGATGGATGAAGTATATTAGACAGGATAGTCCAGCTAGGTGGATGAAGTACATTGAACAGGATAGTCCAGCTAGGTGGATGAAGTACATTAGACAGGATAGTCCAGCTAGATGGATGAAGTATATTAGACAGGATAGTCCAGCTAGGTGGATGAAGTACATTAGAAGGATAGTCCATGTATATGAATGGAATACATTGAACAATAGAGTCCAGCTAGGTGGATGAAGTACATTAGACAGGATAGTCCAGCTAGATGGATGAAGTACATTAAACAATAGAGTCCAGCTAGGTGAATGAAGTACATTAGACAGGAGAGTCCAGGTGCATGGATGAAGTACAATAAACAGGAGAGTCCAGGTGTATGGATGAAGTACATTAAACAGGATAGTCCAGCTAGATGGTTTGTTTGTTTTGAATTTCGCGCAAAGCTACACGAGGGCTACCTGCGCTAGTCGTACCCAATTTATCAGTGCTAGTTATCATCACCTGCCGCCAACTCTTGAGCTACTCTTTTATCAACGAATAATGGGATTGACCGTCACATATAACGCCTCCACGGCCGAAAGGGCGAGCATGTTTGGTGCGACGTAAATTCGAACCCGCAACCCTCAGATTAGAGTCGAATGTTTTAACCCACCTGGCCATGTCGAGCCAGGCAGATGGATCAAGTAAAATAGACAATAGAGTCCAACTAGATGAATGAAGTACATTAGACAAGAGAGTCCAGGTATATGGATGAAGACAGGAGATATATAACTAAAATGTTTATCATTACAGGATAAAACTTATATCTACCGAATAATTTGTTAATACAACGTTATATCACGGTCATTTAAATCTTACAGATTTAAATACATAATAACTATATAAAAGACGACTATCTTTAAATATCCTTGTTATTAGGACTCACATAAAGTCTTCGGTACTTTTATTCTGTGTATATATCTAAAAAATGTGCTTGTTTTAGCGCAAAGCTACATTATACACTAAATGCACTGTGTCCACCATGCGGAATCGAACTCATTAATTTTAGTGCTGTAAGTTGCGAGAATTGCCTCTGAACTCCAAGGGACCAGACTCGTTTGCGATTTCAATGAGAAATTGGTTACTTTATTATGATTCATGAAGGCTTCGTAGTCCACATGGACTCTAATGGCAGTATTTACCCTCTTAAACGAGTTTTCTACGACTTAAAATTGGAAAACCTACATCAGTGGTGTTCTCACTGAGTGAGTGGTAATTTATTTGTTGTTTTTAATCCCAGCTGATTGAACTCGTTTTTTGTTTGGTTTTGTCTTCTTGTAATCTCTTAAGGGCACTTTCCAATTACACGTAGAGGTTCCTTCCCTATACCAGAGCTCAAAGCTTTTCATTTGGCTTTTGTGAGTCAAGTATCTTTAGTATCGTTAAGCAAGTTAATTACCAAATATTAGTCATACGCAATAATATTATGTGGTCTTACTCGAAGTAGTCCCTACGTATTATTGTTTGTAGCCTGGTTAACAAATAATAGATGTCTGGATATGACACAGGTTACAAAAACATGTTATAAACTTTTATCAGATGACATAACAAGTGATACTTTAATAAGTTAACAACTGACTTTAGAATACACGTAACAAGTTATACTTTGATAAGTTAACAATTCGCTTCAGAATACAAAGAGCGAGTTATACTTAATAAGTTAATAACTGACGTTAAAATACAAATAGCAAGTTACAATACGATATATTAAAATTGTTTCTCGTACATATCTAACAAGCCATACTATGATAAGTTAAGAACTGTTATGGTACACATGATAAACTATGGTATGGTTGGTGAAGAACTGTTTCTGTTACACATGAAAAGAAATATTATGACTATTTATGATCAGCTCTTCTGAATAATGTTAAAATTATTTCTGTGACTATTTATGATTAGCTCTTCGGAATAATGTTAAAATTATTTCTATGACTATTTATGATTAGCTCTCCTGAATAATGTTAAAATTATTTCAAAGTAAAGAATAGTAATAAATAATCATCATTAAATATAAAATAAATAAATTATAATGTTTTATTAACACTAAGCCTACTTTTAACTAGCTGGTGAGTTAAATAAACATTGATAATTACTATTAATTTACCTTATACCTCAACAGGACCCGGCACGGCCAGGTGGTTAAGGCACTCGATTTGTAATCCGAGGGTCGCGAATTCGAATCTCTGTCACACAAAACATGCTCGCCCTTTCAGCCGTGGGGGCATTATAATTAACGGTCAATCCCATTATTCTTTGGTTAAAGAGTAGCCCAAGAGTTGGCGGTGAGTGATGATGACCAGCTGCCTTCCCTCGAGTCTTACACTGCTAAATTAGGGACGGCTAGCGCAGACAGCCCTCGCGTAGCTTTACGTGAAATTCAAACCCAAACATATTGAGCAAAGGTTCCGTCGGAACTGAATGTGTCAGATAAAGTGTAAGTTTGACAAACAAGCCACGCATTGATTTGACTAGCCGTTAATGTTTATATATAAAAGCATCAAAAATGGATTTTCAAATCGACAACGAAAACTTAAACACCATGATTTACGGGCACATTTGTTTTCGAGGGCACATTCTAAACAGCCATCAGGGGTTTTATTTCATCAACACGTAATATGATACTCGGATCTTCCACCACCGGCAGCTCTGCTTCTAACTCTTCCTATCAAGCATGACGACTTTGACATGAGTTCAGCAGCTGGTCAGTCTCAGACCCTCCCACTACCAAGGACTGGAGTCGAGTTTGCCAAGAAGGCCGGTAGAATGAGTAATTGTCCCGCTCTCGGCTCTCACAGCCGCAAATGATTCTTTCTTTCTGGTCTCTTGACGCATCATTAAATAACATTTTGAGTGTCTCCCAACCACAGACTACCATACTCAAACATCTACCGACAGACTTACAATGGTAACATCCGGGGTTCAATTCCCTCAATGAAAACAGGACAAATAGCCCAAAAGAACACAAAACAACCACGAAAAAGATATATGTATATATATAAATATAGTAGTACTGTCTGTTGCATTTCTACGTAACTACTTATCTATATAAATATAATAGTACACTTTGTTCTACGTCCATGTAATGACTTATCTATATAAATATGAAGTACTGTCTGTCGTACGTCCATATAACTACTTATTTATATAAATACAATAGTACTTTGTTTGTTGTGTATGTCTATGTAACTACTTATTTATATATATATAATAGTTACTTCTGTTGTATGTCCGTTTAACTATTTATCTATATGAATATAATAGTACTGTCTGCTGTATGTCCATATACCTACTTATCTATATAAACATAACACTATTATCTGCTTATGTCCATGTAACTATTTGTCTGTATAAATATAATAGTAGTCTTTTGTATAACCATATAACTACTTATCTATATAAATATTTTAGTACTGTCTCTTATATGATCATATAACTACTTATCTGTATGAATATAATATTATGTCTGTTATACGTTCGTGTAACTACTTATTTATATAAATATAATTGTAGTCTCTTATATCTCTATATAACTACTGACCTATATAAATATAGTAGTTCTGTCTGTTGTATGTCCATGTAACTACTTACTTATATAAATATAATAGTATTGTTTTATTGTATGTCCATGTAACTACTTATCTATATAAATGTAATAGTACTGGCTGTTGTACGTCCATGTAACTACTTAACTATATAATTATAATAGTAATGTTTGTTGTTTGTGCGTTACTACTTATATATAAAATATAAAGTAGTCTGTTATATTTCTATGTAACTATTTATCTATATCAATATAATAACACTCGCTGTTGTGTGTCCATATAACTACTTATATATACATATAATAGTACTGTCTGTTGTATGTCCATGTAACTACTTATCTATATAAACATAATACTATCTCTTGTATGTCTATGTAACAATTTATCTATATCAATATAATAACACTCGCTGTTGTGTGTCCATATAACTACTTATATATACATATAATGGTTACTATATAAACTGTACTATCTCTTGTATGTCTATGTACCTACTTATCTATATCATATAATAACACTCGCTGTTGTATCATATAACTACTTATATATACCTATAATGGTACTTGTCTGTTGTATGTCCATGTACCTATTATCTATATAAACATAATACTATCTCTTGTATGTCCATAAATATTTGTCTATATATATAATAGTAGGTCTTTTGTGTAACCATATAACTACTTATCTATATAAATATTCTAATACTGCCTGCTGTATGTTTATGTAACTACTTATTTGTATAAATATAATAGTACAGTCCCTTATATGATCATATAACTACTTATCTGTATAAATAAAAATTATGCCTGTTATATGTCCGTGTAACTACTTATTTATATGAATATAATGGCAGTCTCTTTTATTTCTATATAACTACTTACCTCTATAAATATAGTAGTTCTGTTTGTTTTGTATGTCCATGTAACTACTTACTTATATAAATATAATACTATTGTTTGTTGTATGTCCGTGTAACTACTTACTTATATAAATATAATACTATTGTTTGTTGTATGTCCATGTAACTACTTATCTGTATAAATGTAATAGTACTGGCTGTTGTATGTCCATGTAACTATTTATCTAAATAAACATAATGGTACCGTTTTACCGTTTTTTGTCCATGTAACTACTTATCTATATAAACATAATGGTACTGTTTGTTTTATGTCCATGTAACTATTTATCTAAATAAACATAATGGTACCGTTTGTTTTTTGTCCATGTAACTATTTATCTATATAAACATAATGGTACTGTTTGTTTTTTGTCCATGTAACTACTTATCTATATAAACATAATGGTACTGCTTGTTTTTTGTCCATGTAACTACTTATCTATATAAATATAATGGTGCTTTGTTATATTTCCATGTAACTCATTTGTTCCACGTTGAGATAAGTTAAAATTTTTAGTTTGCGTTTTTGTGCTTCGACTTTGGACCTTCAACAAAGTTGACACGAAGGTTTCTTGGGTCCCTGCGGAGATACAAACAAGTTTTGTGTTTTGCTGTTTTTATGAGCAGTTTTGATAATTACTTATAAGGTCAGGACAACTTTTCATGTCTTAATGACATTTCATCGATCAGTAATATAACATCAATTTAAGATATTAGCCAGTATATTAATAAAATGGTATAACAGTTCATTCTCTCTTTGAGTAATAACGAAATAATGGTTATTTCAATAATAAACACAAAAAACAGAATATTTCGAATAATTTACTAGTTTTTATTGTTGTTTTAAATATCACGAAAGTTATCATAAAAATAACGTGTTAAAATAAAGGTTTGTTACCTTTCATTATACAGGGTGTTCGGAAAGTCACTGTGCACTTATATATTTATCAACAGACGTGTTTCAACATAGAATACAGGAGGTAAATATGAATGACAATTATAAACAGTGTTGAAAGTGACCCCCGTTGGTATCAATACAGGTCTGGATCCTTCTTATTTTGTTTCTAAACATCGCTATCAGTTGCTGTCTTGAAATAGACTGAATAGACATATGATTACAAAACTGCACAGTGACTTTCCGAACACCCTGTAGATACAGAAATTTGCCTTTCCTTTGTCTTTCAGAATTTCTTTTTCCGTGAGAGAGAGTTAGTTATTTTAATGTCGTTTCTACGGTGGACATTTCTCCTTTGCCCGGAAATGGAAAAATTAAAAAATGTGTACATTTTCTAGCAAGCTGTTCTTATTTTATTTTAAAATACATCTTATATCAGACACGTTGATAAGATACAAATATCTGTAAAGAATGTTGTAACGTCAGTCACTAAAACCTGTCTCGGTTTAAGTTTTTTGTGTTACTTTATGTAATATATATTTTTTATGTGTTTAGTTTGACACTAAACATTTGTTATGTATGTGCACGTTTCTAGTTGTTTTTATGACTCTATTTTAGATAGATCATAGCGAATAAATTAAAATCTATTTCCGGTGTGATTAGAATGGCGCTATAGTCTGATTTATTTCGGTTTTTTTTTTAAGTTTGAGCAGGTCTATCCTGTCGAGATTGGAAGTTTAACAGTTAGTTATGCGAAGATACATAAACTTGCTGAGAATGTTCTCAGCTAACGCTCGTGACTCAAGTAGTCACTTAATAATGGAAACATAAAAGTCAGCGAGTCACAATGCCCTTTTAATCGTTTGCACAATGTGGTTTTTAACCCGTGACCCTTTCTGGTTGTCTGCCATTTTTAGTTTAAGATATTAGCACGTAAACCATGATGTTGTTGGTGATCGAATGTTCGTTTTGTTTTACTCGAGAAGAGATTGAAAATCAATGTTTTTGTACATTATTAATCGTCTTCAGTTAATAAAATATATCAGGAAGTTTACGCACTAATTAAGTAACATTAATTATATTTTACGTCAGTTGACAACATACTTTTCTGAAACGTATCCTACTTTTGTTTTGTTTAATGAACAACAAATATCCTGGAACATTAAACTTTCCTTACCCCGTGTGACAAATAGCATAAACCAAACCGTGTCTGTTATATATCAGCCGAATTGGTGATCCATGGTATTGTGAGAAAAGGCCCGTCAGCGGTGAATATGGCAGATATAGTGTGGTTCACAGATTATTTTATCTCACTCATAATTTATTAGTAATAGTCTAATTGTGTTCTATTGCCATTTAAATTATTGAACCTCTGCTTCTAATGTGTCTTGTCGACTACGTATATCTCTTGTCGTTGTCAATTAATGTAATCTCTTAGAGTTCCATAGCCTTGAACTTCGTTGGTACTGCTTGGTGAGAGACCCCAGAGAGTTACTCACGAGTTTCTGGGGAATACGATACAACTTTAGATTTCAAGATTATTTTAAGAGAACCAAGAGATGTCATTACGGAGATCATCGGCACACGGTTTCTGTCGTGCGCTAATTGAGCTAATCGGACATGTTAGTCTGGAGTCACGTGCTACACGAGGGCTATCTGCGCTAACCGTCCCTAATTTAGCAGTGTAAGATTAGAGGGAAGGCAGCTAGTCATTACCACACACCGCCAACTCTTGGGCTACTCTTTTACCAACGAATAGTGGGATTGATGGTCACATTATAACGCCCCACGGCTGAAAGGGCGAGCATGTTTGGTGTGACTGGATTCGAACCTGCAACCCTCGGATTACGAACCGAGTGCCTTAAACACCTGGCCATGCTGGGCTTCAATTTCTTAGTTGGTCTTCTTGTAGCTGCATTTTGTCGTAAGGGTGTGAAGGCATACAGAAAACAGAAGAGCGTTAATATATATTAGAGCGTTAATATATATTAAGCTCTATCTTTTTACATCTTGTGACTGTCCAAACTAAAGAATTATTTTATGATTATGGAAAACATTTACGATTTCAAGAGTATTTAATCGCAGTGAATAAAACCTGGACGCCGCCTGGTGAGATTTTCTGTCAGATTAGACGTACTTGTCTTTGAAACTTCCTGGTATTAAATAATCGAACCTATTTAAAACTAAATATTTGTTTGATATCTTTTATTTTCCATTTTGTCATATTTCTCTTCAATTTTCAAACATAGAGTCGTAAATGTTGTTGCTGTTTTGTTATTGCGAAGCTACACAATGGGTTATTATGCACTCTATCCACTGACGGGAATCAAACTCCACTTTAACTACATATACAATGTTGGGGTTAGATGGATCCAAACACAGTTAAAACTCACCACTCACTGTTAATTTCTGTTCACGTTTTGAGAGAGACTATATTATTCAGTGCGGCAGTTATAATTCAAGGGTTAAATTTTCAACATAAAACGCTAAAATATGGATGCATGTTCATTCTTCAACGGGAACTTTGAATTAGAGAACGCATTTAATATGAGCCTTATTGACCTGGCTTTAGTTATCTTGTTGTAATGAAATTTGGAAGATAAAACATTTCTTAATAATTTGTTATAATTAAGGCACACTACGTTTCTTTTATATTCTAACCAGATTAATTAATCCTTATATAACATTCCTTATCGTACCTCTATAATCAATTTACGTTCTTATCATTAATTAACACGCCATGAAACCCAATACCTAGGTTAAACTTAAGCATTACAGATATTTTAATTATTTCTCGACTGCCTTTGGAAATTTAAGGCCTGTTTTATTTGTTTCTCATCAAAATAGCCAATCAGCAAAGAACTCTACGTATTACTATTCAAGACAGCCAATCAGCATGTAAGTATACAAAAAACAGCCAATCAGCATCTGAATAATTTTAGGCTTACTTTCAAAAACAGCACACAAATAACACAGGTGTAGATGGACCTGCCTTACACGTGATTTTCTCTACACACTTCCCTAATTCATTAACCTACAGTACACTGTTACGTCATCACCATTTAACAAGAAACCAGTTTTAGTCTATTATGGTTGTATTAGTTAAACAAGGTTACGTCACCACCATTTATGAACAAACCAGTTTTAGTCTGTTGAGGTTGTATTAGCTAAACAAAATAAAATAATTCCAACTTGAACTATTATTATGAAACAACCTTTCTCAATAAACCATTACAGGAAATCTCAGATACTTTATTAAACGGGCAAGCTAATCTTAACCATTCTTTATAGTAATACCTCAAAGATCCCAGACTTCTGGATATACCATTACAGTATATCTCAGACTTATATTGTAGATACATCATAATGATATTCGAGTATCAAAACACTCAGACATCATGATAAATCCTCAAACAGAACCTTTCGTGGTGATAATGCAGAGACTGAGAGGGCGTTTTTATTCAGTTAAATTTGTAAATAACTGGAAGCAGCAAGTTAAAAAAATTAAACACGTGAAACTTAAAAAAAACAAACACATAGAAATGTGTTCCAAAACCAAGAATATTACATTTAATGTGTTCCAGAACCACATACCAAGAATATTACATTTGTGTTCCAAACCACATACCAAGAATATTACATTTAATGTGTTCCAGAACCACATACCAAGAATATTACATTTAATGTGTTCATTTAATGTGTTCCAAAACCACATACAATATTACATTTAATGTGTTCCAGAACCACATACCAAGAATATTACATTTAATGTGTTCCAAAACCACATACATTTAAGAATATATACATTTAATGTGTTCCAGAACCACATACCAAGAATATTACATACAATTAATGAGTTCCCAAAAAGAATATTACATTTAATGTGTTCCACCACATACCAAGAATATTACATTTAATGTGTTCCAAAACCACATACCAAGAACATTTAATGTGTTCCACATACCAAGAATATTACATTTAATGTGTTCCAAAACCACATACCAAGAATATTACATTTAATGTGTTCCAAAACCACATACCAAGAATATTACATTTAATGTGTTCAAAAACCACATACAATATTACATTTAATGAGTTCAGAACCACATACCAAGAATATTACATTTAATGTGTTCCAAAACCACATACAATATTACATTTAATGAGTTCCACATTTAATGTGTTCCAAAACCACATACAATATTACATTTAATGTGTTCCCACAAACCACATACAATATCACATTTAATTTTTCTCTGTGTTTTATTAACATTTGTTAAAAACTGTGCATACTTTCCATTAGTTTACTTTACGACAAATGGATAATTAGTACATTACACTTCATATTACGGCCTGGTATTGTCAAGTGAGTTGAGGCGTGCGACTCGTAGTCCCCGTTACACCAAAATGCTCGCCCTTTCAGCTGTGGTAGTGTTATAATGTTATCGTAAATCCCACTATTCGTTGGTAAAAGAATAGCCCAATAGTTGGCGGTGGGTGGTGATGACTAGTTGCCTTCTCTCTAGTCTTACACTGCTAAATTAGGGATGGCTAGCACAGATAGCCCTCGAATAGCTTTGTGCGAAATTCCAAAACAAACAAACAAATAGATAAATATGGCATATTACCTACAATAATATAAATACCTTGAAAGTTAATCGTTTGATTCAAAAGTATTATAAGTCAGTGTTACAAAATCATTTATTTTATCCAATACTCAAGCAGAGCCACATGACAGATACCAGCACTAACCTCTCTAATTTTCGTGAAATATCAAAAGAAGAAAACCAATTACTTGACTACTCTAGTCGAATGATTGACTCTGACGTCTGTGATGTACACAGACGGTTTCAGAATACAAAGCGCGGTTTGATGGTAGAGAGATGTGAAGTGTGGTTTCTCGTTTCCACCATCCCGGAACTACGTTCGGTCCACTGTTTATGTACAAACGTCACAACTGAAACGGTTTAACATTTTAACTTACTATATTATCAGAAGCTGGTTTGGCCAACCAATTGAGAATAATTGAGGTGTTGGGAATAAATAAACTAGCAAACTACAAAAACTGTTGTTTCTGGATTACAGGTCAACCATCTGTAAATGAATATAAGCTCACATAATTTATCTCAAGGATCAACAGCACCCTTACAGTTCCAACACCCTATCACATATACCTTCTCACCATGTTGTGTAGGCCTAGAGTCGCGTCCTAAGCCTAGAATGGTGCAGTTTGAGCAGAAAGAAAAGCATCTGTCGCTTCTAGCACAAAAAGAAAGTTTTTTTGTGTAACAAAGAACTAAACGTGACATCAGAACATCACCTGGAGTGCATTTTATTATCGTCTTAACCTGACATCAGAACGTCACCTGGAGAACATTTTCTTATCGTCTAAACATGACATCAGAACATCACCTGGAGTGTATTTTATTATCATCTAAACATGACATCAGAACATCACCTGGAGTGCATTTTCTTATCGTCTAAACATGACATCAGAACATCACCTGGAGTGCATTTTCTTATCGTCTAAACGTGACATCAGAACATCACTTGAGTGCATTTTCTTATCGTCTAAACATGACATCAGAAACTCACCTGGAGTGCATTTTCTTATCGTCTAAACATGACATCAGAAACTCACCTGGAGTGCATTTTCTTATCGTCTAAACATGACATCAGAAACTCACCTGGAGTGCATTTTCTTATCGTCTAAACATGACATCAGAAACTCACCTGGAGTGCATTTTCTTATCGTCTAAACATGACATCAGAAACTCACCTGGAGTGCATTTTCTTATCGTCTAAACATGACATCAGAACATCACCTGGAGTGCATTTTCTTATCGTCTAAACGTGACATCAGAACATCACCTGGAGAACATTTTCTTATCGTCTAAACATGATATCAGAACATCACCTGAAGTGCATTTTCTTATCGTCTAAACATGACATCAGAACATCACTTGGAGTGCATTTTCTTATCGTCTAAACATGACATCAGAACATCACTTGAGTGCATTTTCTTATCGTCTAAACATGACATCAGAACATCACTTGAAGTGCATTTTCTTATCGGCTAGTTTATGTTTCTTCATTTCCAGTGTTGTGTGAGGTGGAGAGAAGGGTGGGGTATCTATTTATTTACCTATAACACTATGTAACAAAATGTTTACTTTTTCTGGTTCCTGGGCAGAAAGTGTTATTTCCCAATTGCTTATGCCTAAAGTAAATAGAAAAGACCTTTTTTTCTCTTCAAACTATGCTTTTGTGACCTGGGAGCATATAATGAAAACATGATGGGAGACTGTATTTTGAGGCAGATACGTGAAAGTGATTTACATTACAGTCGCAAATCTCGAAAAAAATTACTCACTTCTAAACATTTTTGTATAACTTTAGTATAAATACATGTAAATCTTGATTCATATGTTGTTTTATTCAGACCTAATGTAAATGAAAATGTGCAAATTTGCCCGTTTTTTACATAGAAAATAGGTTGATTTCTAAATGTCATTATCCAGGTCACAAAAGCAGAGTTTGAAGGGAATAATGGCCATTTTCTGTACTTTTACAACATAAGCAATTAAGAAATAACACATACTATCCAGGAACAAAATTTTTGTTACATAGCGTAATAAATCAAAGAGCTGGTATCTCGAAGTTTGACAGTAACACCAAAATAAATTGTTAGTTCGTGGCAAGTGTTAAAAAATAAAATAAAAAATTAAAGACTGGGTAAAATCGAATTTCAAAACAATATAAGATATATCCACACCTGGCACGTGTTCTTAGTTTCACTCACTGGGACTGACAGTTTTCTAAAACCTGTCAGAAAAATATTGGTTGCTAACACGAAGCGACCCAATCCAATAATAATAAGTTGGATATTGGTACTTTCAAACTAAATAGCATTTACACAAGAGTATATATACTATACAACCTGGAAATAGAACTCCAACGCTCAGCCCAGCATAGCTACGTGGGTTAAGACGTTCGACTCGTAATATGAGAGTCACAGGTTCGAATCCCCGTCGCACCAAACATGCTCGCCCTTTCAGCCGTCGGGGCGATATAATGTTACGGTGAATCCCACTATTCGTAGGTAAAAGAGAAGCCCAAGAGTTGACGGTGGGTGATGATGACTAGCTTCCTTTAGTCTAAATTAGAGACGTCTAGCGCATGTAGTTCTGGAGTAGCTTTGCGTAAAACTAAAAAAACAAACAAACAAGGTTGTAACGTTCTGTTCAGAAAGAAAAGAGTTGTTTGTTTTGACTCGCATATGGGCTTGGGAAGAGGTATATGATGTGACCTTCAAGTTATGTCCTGTTTCACGTATCTATGGGACTAGATAATTCTGTACTTTGTAAATGTTTCATGGTGAGGTGGGCTTGTTATACAATTTCTTAACACATGTTTAGCTTTGCGCGAAATTCAAAAAAACATCCAAGGCTCGAGCACAGATGCACCTAATTACTTCTGAACAAATACAGGATAATAAGCTAACAGCATTCGCCGCCTTTGAAGCTACTCTTAACCGAGTACTGAGATTAGTGTTTGGTGTTTCTGTGCTCGCACAGTTGAATGCTCTCGAACCTTGGATCTTCGGATCGACAATAGTCCATGAACAGCCCGTTATGAAGTCAATGTTATTACAGTCTTATTGTTGCAATATTTACAAATCTGCAACACAATTATTATGTCTTCACAGCTACAACGCTGTGTATGTCCAATGACATATCGTGGTTCGAGCCAGAAAGCTGTGGGTCTGCAGCTGTGGATATGTTTGTCGTGATTTATTTATTCTTGACACCACCATAAATATTGATAAGGCAGATACCATGTTAAAAAACAGATGTTTTTAATCACTTATTCTATAATAGCCTGAGAAGAATAGCACGATGCTAAGATATTAAATCAGTTTCAAGCCTAGTGACTTGTGTCAAAATGGTAACTCCAAAGTATCACCAACTGAACTGCTATGCCTAAAACTTTGGATGTGGCGGTGTTTTGCGACGGATGCGGCCCAATTAAACTGCCGCAATCCTGAGTCAGTTACGATCAAATCACTCTATTTGACTAGCGTAGCCCAAGGATTGGCGGCTGGTGCTGTTGATTATCTGCCATCCCTCTAATCTATAAGTTCGTAATTAGGCACAGCCAGGTCAAATAGTCCTTTAAAATAGACTTTGATTATTTACAGTTCTTCTAAATAGATTTGCAATGTCTAGATCAGTAGTTGTCCAAGGAGAAATGTCATCTAATTACTTCCAGTCACTCAACCGTGAACATTGTCTACAACTGTTTAGTTTCAACTTGGCCCCACCCCTGTCACAACTGGCCTCCACTGGCTTACCCCTACTTTTGTTTTCATGGCTCATTTGTTAACTGACGACGTTGGATATTTCACAGACCATTTTCCGCTAGAGGTCGTACTTTGTTGAAACTTCCCTGTTTGTATATGCCGTTTTATTCAGCTTAGCAACAGCTGAGCTGCAGTGACCTGTGTTAAATTAAGTAAGGTAAATATGATAGTTTTAATACAACATGAAAATGTCGTAGTAATTTTATTTTACTGTATCAAATCAAGAACACGATAGCAATAATCAGATTTATATCTGAAAACCTAAGTACTCAACTACTTCAACGATTCGAAGTGTTGTTTACAGATAACTTATAATAATATTCATTTTAAATCTATTTTAGTTTGTTTACACAATCACAAATATGTAGTTAAAATTTCACTTCTTGTCCCACGAATTAGCCCCTCGCTAGTACAGCGATAAGTCTACGGATTTATGACTCAAAAATCAAGGGTTCTATTCTCCTCAATGGACCCAGCAGATCGCCCGATGTAGCTTTGTTTTAAGAAAACACAAACGCACGAGCTAGAATAAACTGCAAACCTTTGTTTGGTGCTATCTGGTAAAAAAAATAGCATAATAATTACATAACATAAAATAATAACATATGAACAGAAATAAATCGTTTATCTAAGTGTTAAAACTATTATTCGCTTTTCTGTAACATCCCAGGAAGACATCGCAAGGATTTCCTTGCAAAACCCTTACAAAAGAGTAAGGAAAAATATTGTATTAGTTTACATTTAGAAGCATATTTTATATATCAACTAAATCTAGTAGGACGTATTACTCAGAGATGAAATATGCGTCCATGGTAATCTCCACTCCAACTGAGTAGAATGTGGTGTTTTAATATTAAAGTAATGTGTTCCACTAACAAAGTCACGAACGTCCAATGGGTCAGTTACGGGCTTGCTTTTTATTCTAGGACTTTTCTACATTATTTATATTTCTTAGTATCGTCTGGAAGCTAGTTTCAAAAGATAATTTAGTGTAAGTTTCACATTCTACTCGTAATGGTTATAGTTTTAAGATCTGTACAAAACTATAGAAAGATAAAACTATATATACACATAATGTCTCAGAGATAAGCGTTTAAACAAACTACAGTGTCTAAATAAAACGTGAATAACAACTGAAAGATCCACGAGGTTCTTGTTTTATACAACCAAATTATATAACTGTTTCACTTCTCACACAACTTGAAGTTTGTTTGACGAATGCATTTCTCAAACTCTTTGTACTGCCTCGCAGTTCGGCTTCAAATGACAGAACAAAATCACATTGTGATGAAAGACATCTCTGAATCTGTTGCTTAAGGGAACTTACAGAAACTAAATATTTACTGTTTCTCCATGAGTTGTCCCTCTTGAAAAACCATCGGTTCCCACATAACAACCGATCAATAGCATAAACATTAATGATTAATCCCACGCCTGAAACTAATATTATGATGTTTATACTTGATAAAAACCGTATTAATAAACAACGTGTCAAGTTCTCTGTCTATTGTAACTAACTTAAGCGTCTCACCAACCTCTGTTCAACTAACAGTTCATGTTATGAGTTAAGTGACAAAATAGACTTTAGAAAGAGTCTCAAATTAACTAGAAATTACAAATTTGTCCACATACCTCGACCAGTATCTACAGAAATCCTTTATTATTGTTACAGAAATATGTATTATGTCGCAAATTTTAACATTAATGGCACAGAAACGAAGCGTTATATTTACATATGTGTGTTTCAGTTTAAATAAGAAATATCACAAAACATTCATTTCAAATCTTAAGTTGTGGCTACAATAACAACATTTCTTTATAATGTTCAATATAATTAAAACAGATTCAAACATTATTCATCATGATTAAACTGTATTAACCTGAGTCATCAAGGTAATTAATGTTTGTTGGGGTTAAACAGTATTACCATGAGTCATTAAGGAAGTTAATGTTTGTTGTGGTTAAACTGTATTAACATGAGTCATTAAGGAAGTTAATGTTTGTTGTGGTTAAACTGTATTAACATGAGTCATTAAGGAAGTTAATGTTTGTTCTGGTTAAACTGTATTACCATGAGCCATTAAGGAAGTTAATATTTGTTGTGGTTAAACTGTACTAACATGAGCCATTAAGGAAGTTAATGTTTGTTGTGGTTAAACTGTATTAACATGAGTCATTAAGGAAGTTAATGTTTGTTCTGGTTAAACTGTATTACCATGAGCCATTAAGGAAGTTAATATTTGTTGTGGTTAAACTGTACTAACATGAGCCATTAAGGAAGTTAATGTTTCTTGTGGTTAAACTGTATTACCATGAGTCATTAAGGAAGTTAATATTTGTTGTGGTTAAACTCTACTAACATGAGCCATTAAGGAAGTTAATGTTTGTTGTGGTTAAACTGTATTAACATGAGTCATTAAGGAAGTTAATGTTTGTTGTGGTTAAACTGTATTAACATGAGTCATTAAGGAAGTTAATGTTTGTTCTGGTTAAACTGTATTACCATGAGCCATTAAGGAAGTTAATATTTGTTGTGGTTAAACTGTACTAACATGAGCCATTAAGAGTTAATGTTTCTTGTGGTTAAACTGTATTACCATGAGTCATTAAGGAAGTTAATATTTGTTGTGGTTAAACTGTACTAACATGAGCCATTAAGGAAGTTAATGTTTCTTGTGGTTAAACTGTATTACCATGAGTCATTAAGGAAGTTAATGTTTGTTGTGGTTAAAGTGTACTAACATGAAGTTAATGTTTGTTGTGGTTAAAGTGTACATTGTTGTGGCAACATGAGTCATTAAGGAAGTTAATGTTTGTTGTGGTTAAACTGTATTACCATGAGTCATTAAGGTAGTTAATGTTTGGTTGTGGTTAAAGTGTAAACTAACATGAGTCATTAAAAGTTAATGTTTGTTGTGGTTAAACTGTTTGTTGTGTTAATGTTTGTTGTGGTTAAATTAAAGAAGTTAATGTTTGTTGTGGTTAAACTGTATTACCATGAGTCATTAAGGTAGTTAATGTTTGTTGTGGTAAACTGTATTACCATGAGTCATTAAGGAAGTTAATGTTTGTTGTGGTTAAACTGTATTAACATGAGTCATTAAGGTAGTTAATGTTTGTTGTGGTTAAACAGTATTACCATGAGTCATTAAGGTAGTTAATCATTGTTGTGGTTTATCAGTATTACCATGAGTCATTAAGGTAGTTAATGTTTGTTGTGGTAAACTGTATTACCATGAGTCATTAAGGAAGTTAATCATTGTTGTGGTTAAACTGTATTAACAGGAATCATCAAGGTATTTAATCATTGTTGTGGTTAAACTGTATTACCATGGGCCATTAAGGAAGTTAATCATTGTTCTGGTTAAACTGTATTATCATGAGTCATTAAGGTAGTTAATCAGTGTTGTGGTTAAACTGATTAACCTGAGTCATTAAAGTAGTTAATATTTGTTGTGGTAAACTGTATTACCATGAGTCATTAAGGAAGTTAATCATTGTTGTGGTTAAACTGTATTAACAGGAATCATCAAGGTATTTAATCATTGTTGTGGTTAAACTGTATTACCATGGGCCATTAAGGAAGTTAATCATTGTTCTGGTTAAACTGTATTATCATGAGTCATTAAGGTAGTTAATCAGTGTTGTGGTTAAACTGTATTACCATGAGTCATTAAGGTACCTAATGTTTGTTGTGATTATGGTGTGTTAACTTGAGTCATTAAGGTACCTAATGTTTGTTGTGATTATGGTGTGTTAACTTGAGTCATCAAGGTACCTAATGTTTGTTGTGATTATGGTGTGTTAACTTGAGTCATTAAGGTACCTAATGTTTGTTGTGATTATGGTGTGTTAACTTGAGTCATCAAGGTACCTAATGTTTGTTGTGATTATGGTGTGTTAACTTGAGTCATTAAGGTACCTAATGTTTGTTGTGATTATGGTGTGTTAACTTGAGTCATCAAGGTACCTAATGTTTGTTGTGATTATGGTGTGTTAAGTCATTGTTTGTTGTGATTATGGTGTGTTAACTTGAGTCATTAAGGTACCTAATGTTTGTTGTGATTATGGTGTGTTAACTTGAGTCATTAAGGTACCTAATGTTTGTTGTGATTATGGTGTGTTAACTTGAGTCATTAAGGTACCTAATGTTTGTTGGGATTATGGTGTGTTAACTTGAGTCATTAAGGTACCTAATGTTTGTTGTGATTATGGTGTGTTAACTTGAGTCATTAAGGTACCTAATGTTTGTTGTGATTATGGTGTGTTAACTTGAGTCATTAAGGTACCTAATGTTTGTTGTGATTATGGTGTGTTACCATGAGTCATTAAGGTACCTAATGTTTGTTGTGATTATGGTGTGTTACCATGAGTCATTAAGGTACCTAATGTTTGTTGTGATTATGGTGTGTTAACTTGAGTCATTAAGGTACCTAATGTTTGTTGTGATTATGGTGTGTTAACTTGAGTCATTAAGGTACCTAATGTTTGTTGTGATTATGGTGTGTTAACTTGAGTCATCAAGGTACCTAATGTTTGTTGTGATTATGGTGTGTTAACTTGAGTCATTAAGGTACCTAATGTTTGTTGTGATTATGGTGTGTTAACTTGAGTCATCAAGGTACCTAATGTTTGTTGTGATTATGGTGTGTTAACTTGAGTCATTAAGGTACCTAATGTTTGTTGTGATTATGGTGTGTTAACTTGAGTCATTAAGGTACCTAATGTTTGTTGTGATTATGGTGTGTTAACTTGAGTCATTAAGGTACCTAATGTTTGTTGTGATTATGGTGTGTTAACTTGAGTCATTAAGGTACCTAATGTTTGTTGTGATTATGGTGTGTTAACTTGAGTCATCAAGGTACCTAATGTTTGTTGTGATTATGGTGTGTTAACTTGAGTCATCAAGGTACCTAATGTTTGTTGTGATTATGGTGTGTTAACTTGAGTCATTAAGGTACCTAATGTTTGTTGTGATTATGGTGTGTTAACTTGAGTCATTAAGGTACTTATCATACAATTTTACCGTAACTTACCACAACAACTTTAAAATATAATATAACAATGACTAACTACAACAACCTTAACACTGAACGTTACTTAATATTTTGGGATCCCTCTTTACATTTGTGTCGTCTTCTAGTGCCAAACTACAAAGTACATCTACCATATGGGATTGAATTCTCTATTTTAATGTTGTTAGTCCGTTTACTTTCCGTTGATGCACTAGGAAATTACTCTTTGCTGGTGACTTTGCAGTCCAGAGATTTTATTGAATTCAGTTCAACATAAAGACTCGACTTCTTCCCTGAACTTTCATTTTGAACACTAGTCTCGTATTTTAAGGCCTCAGGAAACAACGAACCGATACAGTTTGTAACTACCTCCGAATCCACGAAATCTGGAATTGTTCTTTCATAAAACTTTCTAACAACGTTATACATTCATATCAACTTAAAATGTTACACCACATTTCTGGATCATAAGCCTGGTTATGATACTAAAATATTAAAGAAAATGAGGAACAGCACTTGATGGCATGAAATATCACATAATGTTTGCTTCAACGTAACAGAGGGTTTTTGGTATTGTATTATTCATGGCTTCACTATTAGTATTGTTACTTTATGACTTTAATAAAGTATTGTGTTACTTCATGACTTCACTATTAGTATTATGCTACTTCATGACTTCACTATTAGTATTATGTTACTTCATGACTTCACTGTTATTATTGTGTTACTTCATGACTTCACTATTAGTATTATGCTACTTCATGACTTCACTATTAGTATTATGTTACTTCATGACTTCACTGTTATTATTGTGTTACTTCATGACTTCACTGTCATTAATGTGTTACTTCATGACTTCACTATTAGTATTATGTTACTTCATGACTTCACTGTTATTATTGTGTTACTTCATGACTTCACTGTTATTATTGTGTTACTTCATGACTTCACTGTCATTAATGTGTTACTTCATGACTTCACTATTATTATTATGCTACTTCATGACTTCACTGTTATTATTGTGTTACTTCATGACTTCACTGTCATTAATGTGTTACTTCATGACTTCACTATTAGTATTATGCTACTTTATGACTTCACTATTAGTATTATGTTACTTCATGACTTCACTATTAGTATTATGCTACTTCATGACTTCACTATTAGTATTATGTTACTTCATGAATTCACTGTTATTATTGTGTTACTTCATGACTTACTGTTATTATTGTGTTACTTCATTACTTCACTGTCATTATTGTGTTACTTCATTACTTCACTGTCATTACTGTGTTACTTCATTACTTCACTGTTGTTATTGTGTATCTTCGTGACTTTACTATTGGTATGTTACTGTTTACTTTATTACTGTGTTACTTTACTGTTATTATCTTCGTGACTTCACTTTGGTATTGTGTTACTTCATGGTTTTCACTGTTGTTATTGTGTATCTTCGTGACCTCACTATTAGTATTGTGTTACTTCATGACTCACTGTGATAATTGTGTTACTGCATGAATAACTGTTATTTTTGTGTTACTTCCTGACTTCACTAAATTATTGTGCTACTTTCTGACTCACTGTGATAATTGTGTTACTGCATGAATAACTGTTATTTTGTGTTACTTCCTGACTTCACTAAATTATTGTGCTACTTTCTGACTCACTGTGATAATTGTGTTACTTCATGACTAACTGTTATTATTGTGTTACTTCGTGACTTCATTATTAACATTGTCCTCATCTATAATTTGAGGGGTCATGAAATCACTATAATTAGCTTTTGTGGTTACTTAGCAACGTAATCTAATTACTTAATTTGGGGCTAAATGTTATACATCATTTATTGATATATTCAGAACATATGCTTGTGTGTGTTTGTGGTTTACATTTCCTCCCTTAGAACATATTACTTAATGTTGTTTTGAATGAATACTTTCTGCAACCCGAGGAAAGTTCTAAGGTAATGTTCATGATATGAAAAGAAGTCTCCCATCCATTATGACGGCATCATTTGGTCACAGGTATTATAGAGCTAACTTAGAAAGTTAAGCAAGCGAGATTAAAACACAGGAAGTGTTTTCCATTTTTCAATTGCGTGACTAATATACAAACGCAGTCAACACGTTCATGTTCCAAAGATCAAGGCACACACTGACGTAAAGGGTTTTCTTATCTTCTCTTCTGTGTGCTATTCGCTCGCTAATACAACACACAATCATTTACCCAGTACACGAAGGAAGCTCGTGAGTAAGGCTGGAGTTTTGGAATTTTTTTCTCTAAATTATAAAAATTATTATATCGTAGTGTTTTTATATCTACGAACGAAGGGAATATATGAATATTTCAAAAACGATTTAAGATATATTTGATAATTTATTTAAATTTGTTCTCTAACATACGACACTCTGCTGTGCTATTAATTCCGTTATATGACACCTAGCGTTTAGTAAGTGAACTAAGATATGAAAAAGTTCACCCTTGTCCTCTGTTCCTCTAAACAGCTTATGTGTATATGTGCGGATTACGATACTAGAATCCAATTTCGATATCAGTGGTGGCGTTGCTTTGTGCTTAGCCTAAAACAAATTTCGCTGTATATATATTTCTAAAAACTTAAAATTAATCAATTTTTGTTTCATTTGCAATATAGCATTAACTGGCCACATTTTCAATTGTCTTCATACGATTTTATTGTAAGGATTTTATCGAAGTTGTTTTTGACTATACTCACTTCCAAGTCACATTGCTGTTAAAAAAACAAACAAACCTGATAAGTGATTTGAAACAATTAATCTCTATATTGCGTGTGAGGGATCATTTTGGAGGTTAAACATTGCTTGAGGTTAAGGTGATCACTTGGACGTTTAACCATCTGTTGCGGTTGCGTACAACATAACTATTGGACGGCGAATCTCATATTGCACTTGGTACAAAGTTCATTCATACATTGGTTTAAGCATCTAGCATTATAAATACAAAGTCAGTTTCATGGTCGACTTGAAACGGTGGTCGTTTACACAGCACCCTGCACCTCTTCTCCAGAGACGTGTCACTTGTGTGTTTTCACTCTTCCTGCACCAGCTGTCGCTGTACTTCACGTTGTTGTGGGTTGAGTTCCCTTAGGTCTGTCAGAAGTCATCTGACAACCTAATTCTGTAACTTGACGGAACTGGTAACTTCACTGTCAGATGGTGCCGAATTAGGGCGTGGAATGACACAAGAAGACAAACTTACAATAAAAAAACACCATTTATAACACGTGACTAATAAACACTCTCGAATTATCCTTCTCTAGAATTTTCAGTTCTTTGTTTTGAATTTCATTCAAGGCTTTCCGAGGGCTTTCTTCGCTAAAAATCCCTAATTTAGCGGTGTAAGACTAGAGGGAAGTCATCATCACCCACCGCCAACCCTTTTTGCCAACGAATAGCCGGATTAACCTCCGCTATATAATATCCCCACAAGTACTCAGGTAGACCTCGACAATGATGAATCCAAACATTTACATCGATAAAACCAAATTACAAGTATTTAGAGAGACAACGATAAGACCAAACTTTGAGTACTTAGAAGATCATTGACAACGATAAAATCAAACTGTATATATATGAGAACTTACAGGCACACTCTATCTCAGAACAGCTGGTATGGATATTAACACTTTTAATGATAAGCAGAGAACGACATTTCGACCTTCCTAAGTCATCTTCACGTTCACCTAGGAAGGTCTAAACGTTGTTCTCTGTTTATCAATAACAGTGTTAATACCCATACCAGCTATTCTGAGATACATTTTTATTTCTAGTGGGTTTCTTGTCATCGAGAATCAAAGAGACATTGACTATGATAAAAACAATATCGGTGAGAAAACAATAGAGGAGAAACTTGGCAGCGACAAAATTAAAATACAGGTTTTTATGTGAAACTTGGCAGTGAGAAAAATTAAAAAATAGGTTTTTAGGAGAAACTTGGCAGCGATAAAAATTAAAATACAGGTTTTTATGAAGAAACTTGGCAGTGAAAAATTAAAAAATAGGTTTTAGGAGAAACTTGGCAGTGAGAAAAATTAAAAAATAGGTTTTTAGGAGAAACTTGGCAGCGATAAAAATTAAAATACAGGTTTTTATGTGAAACTTGGCAGTGAGAAAAATTAAAAAATAGGTTTTTAGGAGAAACTTGGCAGTGAGAAAAATTAAAAAGAAACTAGTGAGAAAATTTTAGGTTTAGAAAACTTGGCAGTGAAAAAATTAAAAAATAGGTTTTAGGAGAAACTTGGCAGTGAGAAAATTAAAATAGGTTTTATGAAACTTGGTGAGTGAGAAAAATTAAAATAGGTTTTAGGAGAAACTTAGCAGTGAGAAAAATTAAAATAGGTTTTATGTGAAACAAGTGAAAAATTAAAATCTAGGTTTAGGAGAAACTTAGTGAAAAATAAAATCAGGTTTTAGGAGAAACTTAGCAGTGAGAAAAATTAAAATAGGTTTTATGAGAAACTTGCAGTGAGAAAAATAAAAATCAGGTTTTATGTGAAACTTGGCAGTGAGAAAAATTAAAATACAGGTTTTTAGGAGAAACTTGGCAGTGAGAAAAATTAAAATACAGGTTTTTAGGAGAAACTTGGCAGTGAGAAAAATTAAAATACAGGTTTTTATGAGAAACTTGGTAGTGAGAAAAATTAAAATACAGGTTTTTAGGAGAAACTTGGCAGTGAGAAAAATTAAAATACAGGTTTTTATGTGAAACTTGGTAGTGAAAAAATTAAAAAACAGGTTTTAGGAGAAACTTGCAGTGAGAAAAAAAAACAGGTTTTAGGAGAAACAGGTGAGAAAATTAAAATAGGTTTTAGGAGAAACTTGGCAGTGAGAAAAAAAGGGTTTTATGAGAAACTTACAGTGAAATTAGGTTTTAGGAGAGACATAAAAAAATAAAATACAGGTTTTTATGAGAAACTTTGCAGTGAGAAAAATTAAAATACAGGTTTTTAGGAGAAACTTGGCAGTGAGAAAAATTAAAATACAGGTTTTTAGGAGAAACTTGGCAGTGAGAAAAATTAAAATACAGGTTTTTAGGAGACATAAAATTCAGTTTTTTAGGAGACACTTTGCAGAGAGAAAAATTAAAATACATGTTTTTAGGAGAAACTTGGTAGCGAAAAAATTTTTATTAAGTTTTCCTGGAAAAGCTTCAGCGGAAAACAAAAACATCAAAAAACAACCTAAACGTTGATAACACTGATGAACAATTAAGCGTACAAACAAGTAACTAGACAAAGATATTCTAAAATTAAACACAAACCTGTTCTGTCTATCACATGTATCGAGATCCGATTTCTGGCCTTTTAAGCCTGCTGTATCACTGGAGAGGGAGCTTGGACTGCTGTATCACTGGAGAGGTAGTTAGGACTGCTGTATCACTGGAGAGGGAGTTAGGAATGTTTTTGTTAATCTCAAAACACCATTTATGAAACTGAATTCAAGTGGATTAGGAAACTTATGCAGGCTGTCGTTACATTAGGATGAAGCTTTCGTGTAGAACTGTATCACTTAACGGCAGTGATTGTATTTACATTAAAGTGTCTCGTAGTAAGCTCCAGTTTGCATTAAACAAAGGTAAGAATCATATATGTTCCATCTTTCCTTTGTTTCACCAACAAATAACTTAACACTAAATGAAGTTTAGAGCAAAAAACGATATCAATTGTAGATGTTGTAAACACGTTTCCAATATTTTTATTGAAGATCTGATTAATGAAATTACTATAAGGTTCCATGCACTAAATGGTAGGTAGATCAATTATATACAGGTAGCATTACGGCTATAATTGTAATACGTAAACTAGGACAGAATTATGATATTCTGGCCTTAAAAACAGTAAAAATGGATTTGAATGATAGTTCTATAGCGCTTAAAGCTCTATTAATGAGTTTTGTTTGTTTGTTGAATGTCGTGCAAAATTACCGAGAGCTGTCTTCGCTAACTGTCCTTAATTTGAAAATAATACACCAGAGGGGGAAGCTTGTTTGTTTGGAATTTCGAGCAAAACTACACGAGGGCTTTCTGCGCTTGCCGTCCCTAATTTAGGAGTGTAAGACTAGAGGAAAGACAGCTAGTCGTCACCACCCACCGCCAACACATGGGCTACTCTTTTACCAACAAATAGTTGAATTGACGGTCACATTATAACGCCCTCACGGCTGAAAGGCCGAGCATGTTTGGTGCAACGGAGATTCGAACTCACGACCATCAGATTACGAGTCGAACGCCTTAACCCATCTGGCCATGTCAGGCCTAGAGAGAGGGAAGAAAGCCTTTACAAACTGTCATCTTTTGCCAAGTGATAGTAGAGTTAACAGTGACATTATGAAACTCTCACAGCTGAAAGAGCGAACATGTTCGGTGGCATGTTTCGATCCCGAGATTTGTAGATTGCTACTCGAGTGGCTTAGCTACCATTCTATGACAGGCCTAAATATCTATATAAAGCGAGGTTTCACATAATGCTGTCTATCAGAGCAAAAGCAACATGGTCGAAAGTTAGCAAAAAATTATTAATTTTTAAATACTTGACATTAATTTTAACATAATAAGTTGTGAAGATGGTTATGGAATATTACAATGAACTTTTAATGAACATACACGCAATTTTGTGTCACTTAAATACTTTGCTAACTGAAAAAAAAAAAAAAGCATTTCATCAAGCGAAGACAGTTCTGGTCAGCGTTATATGTGTTATGCCTTTCAATCACTGAGGTCGAGGCCCGGCATGACCAGATGGGTTAAGTTGTTCGACTCGTAATCCGAGGGTTGCGGGTTCGAATCCCAGTCACACCAAACATGCTCGCCCTTTCAGCCATGGGGTATTATAATATTATGGTCAATCCCACTATTCGTTGGTAAAAGAGGGGCCCAAGAGTTGGCGGTGGGTGGTGATGACTAGCTGCCTTCCCTCTAGTCTTACACTGCTAAATTAGGGACGGCTAGTGTATATAGATAGCCCTTGTGTAGCTTTGTGCGAAGTTCAAAAACAGACAAACAACACTGAGGTCGAATAATAAATTTGGAGAAAGTGAAGTTCCATGTCTCCAACTGCTTTAATATCCAAGAAATCTAACACTTTTCACACCTTAGACAAGTCTGAGGTATTTTATATTGTATTTTATAAATTATGTTGGTGTTGTGTTTGTCAGTGTAGTTTTTACATAGTATAGACCTCAGTTTTGTGCCTGGTTTTTGAATAAATTTGGTGTTTACTGGAATGTTGTGTTTTGTTATAAGTTTTTCCCAAATGTTGGTTATTTTTTCACTGATGTCAGGAACATATAGTATGCAGCAGTATAAGGTTTTGTAGTTTGTTGTATCTTGAGATTTACTGTTGTTTGTTTGTTGTTTGTCTAGGTGTGTACGTATAATTTTTTCCACATTTTTTTTTATTTGTTGATGTTGATGAAGTGTTGTTTTATTTTGTTGACTTCATCGTTAATTTTGTCAGGTGAACATAGTGTTGTGGCTTGTTTGGTTTATTGATATGTTGAGTTTTTGTTTTGTTTCATGTGCTGAGTCCCATGGAATGTGTGATCCAGTATGGGCGATTTTTCTGTGGATTTTTGTTTTGAATTTTGTATCAGTTCTAGTGATTTTGAGGTTAACAAATACTCTTTCGTTAGTTTCTCCTGATCACAAGTGAACTTAATGTTGAGGTGTATCGAGTTAATGTGATTGAAAAAACTAAGTGTGTATTGTGTACATGTGAATCCAGCGATTGTATCATGAACATACCTGTACCAGTATAGTGGTGGGTGTAATGTATCATGAACATACCTGTACCAGTATAGTGGTAGGTGTAATGTATCATGAACATACCTGTACCAGTATAGTGGTAGGTGTAATGTATCATGAACATACCTGTACCAGTATAGTGGTGGGTGTAATGTATCATTAACATACCTGTACCAGTATAGTGGTGGGTGTAATGTATCATGAACATACCTGTACCAGTATAGTGGTGGGTGTAATGTATCATTAACATACCTGTACCAGTATAGTGGTGGGTGTAATGTATCATGAACATACCTGTACCAGTATAGTGGTGGGTGTAATGTATCATGAACATACCTGTACCAGTATAGTGGTGGGTGTAATGTATCATTAACATACCTGTACCAGTATAGTGGTGGGTGTAATGTATCATTAACATACCTGTACCAGTATAGTGGTGGGTGTAATGTATCATGAACATACCTGTACCAGTATAGTGGTGGGTGTAATGTATCATGAACATACCTGTACCAGTATAGTGGTGGGTGTAATGTATCATCAACACACCTGTACCAGTATGGTGGTGGGTGTAATGTATCATCAACATACCTGTACCAGTATGGTGGTGGGTGTAATGTATCATCAACATACCTGTACCAGTATAGTGGTGGGTGTAATGTATCATTAACATACCTGTACCAGTATAGTGGTGGGTGTAATGTATCATTAACATACCTGTACCAGTATAGTGGTGGGTGTAATGTATCATTAACATACCTGTACCAGTATAGTGGTGGGTGTAATGTATCATTAACATACCTGTACCAGTATAGTGGTGGGTGTAATGTATCATGAACATACCTGTACCAGTATAGTGGTGGGTGTAATGTATCATTAACATACCTGTACCAGTATAGTGGTGGGTGTAATGTATCATTAACATACCTGTACCAGTATAGTGGTGGGTGTAATGTATCATGAACATACCTGTACCAGTATAGTGGTGGGTGTAATGTATCATGAACATACCTGTACCAGTATAGTGGTGGGTGTAATGTATCATCAACACACCTGTACCAGTATGGTGGTGGGTGTAATGTATCATCAACATACCTGTACCAGTATGGTGGTTGGTGTAATGTATCATCAACATACCTGTACCAGTATAGTGGTGGGTGTAATGTATCATTAACATACCTGTACCAGTATAGTGGTGGGTGTAATGTATCATCAACATACCTGTACCAGTATAGTGGTGGGTGTAATGTATCATCAACATATCTGTACCAGTATAGTGGTGGGTGTAATGTATCATCAACATACCTGTACCAGTATAGTGGTGGGTGTAATGTATCATCAACATACCTGTACCAGTATAGTGGTGGGTGTAATGTATCATCAACATACCTGTACCAGTATAGTGGTGGGTGTAATGTATCATCAACATACCTGTACCAGTATAGTGGTGGGTGTAATGTATCATCAACATACCTGTACCAGTATAGTGGTGGGTGTAATGTATCATCAACATACCTGTACCAGTATAGTGGTGGGTGTAATGTATCATCAACATACCTGTACCAGTATAGTGGTGGGTGTAATGTATCATTAACATACCTGTACCAGTATAGTGGTGGGTGTAATGTATCATCAACATACCTGTACCAGTATAGTGGTGGGTGTAAGGCTGAACTGATCGCTTGCGATTCAATCTATGTCATAAAAATGTTAGCTAGAACTGGTGACACGAGATTCTCCATACTCGGGCCATTTATTTGTAGGTAGTTTTGGTTATTGAACATAAAGTTAGTTTTGGAGGTAGTTAATTCTGTAAGGGTTTCTAATTAGTTACTGGGGCTGTGTATCAATGGGTTGGGGTCTTGGATATAAAGTTTTAAAGTAACGATTTAAATAAAGTGCTAAGTATAAAGTAACGGTCTCTTGCAAACTCTTTTTGTTAACCCGAAGATGATCTAGGAAGGTTGAAAGGTTGTTCTCTCCTTATAAATAAAAGTGTTAATACCCATACCAACCGTTTAGAGCTACATTTTTATTTCAAGTGGGTTTCTCGTCACCAAGGAATCTAAATCCTTTTGTAAATCAGCAACATCCTCTTCACAGCCAGCAACATCCTCTTCACAGCCTGCAACATCCAGTAACATCATCAGGAACCTTAAGTAATGTATTGACTATCTCTTCATTGATGTAAGTGGAAATGAAGAACGGTCCTGAGACTGAGCCCTGAGGAACTCCACTTGGGACAATAATCTGGTTTGGCTGAACAAAAGTTGTCTGTAATGAATTGGACAACTGATTCAGATGTGAGAAATGTTTAAATATTTAAAGTAAACATTTTATTCATAGAAAGAAAAGTAAAAACTGGGTTGGCTCAGAAAGTGTATAAGAGATAAAATTTTAAAAGTCATCATAACTTTAAGACATTTAACTTTACTGGTATAACAGAAGAGTTAGAAGGTGATAAAATATTAAGAAAGTTGGTGAAACAGAAAATTAGGACACCAAAAATTATGTAAAAGAAAAGATTGGTTGATAATGTAAATATTAATAGTAAGGATTTCTCTAAATATATTAAGGGTAAACAAAATGTTAGTATTGGGGTAGGGATCTTGAGAGATGATAAATAAAGGCCTGTATCTGATGATCAGAAGATGATTGGTTTTTCTTCAGCTTTTACTAATGAAGATGTAAGCAGTATTTCCACATCCTGAACAGTTTGTAGGTGGAAACGAGATCGGACAATATGAATTCTGAACATTTGGAACTTTAAGGAACAATAAGGTTCCTGAAGAAGATGATATTTACTCAGGGGTTTTGAAGATAGTTCGTGGTGCCAGATGATTAGAGATTGGCTAATGTTTCAAGGGAAATAATACAATTGTTCAGTCATTGTAAGCCTTATTTGTTTGTAGTTAAGCACAAAAATGCACAGTGGGCTATCTGTGTTCAACTCACCACGGTTTATAGCTTTACAAGTCCGCAGACATACCGATGTGCCACTGAATACAGTTTTTCCTGTCAGTTTTTCATCTGATAAAATATGTTTTATTGACACTCAACTTGATTTCTCTAAAGAAAAACCTTGTCTTACTTTTATGATTCTTTGAAAAGGTTGCTGCTTACGTAAAGGTGTGGATTTGATGAATTTTTAGAAAACATTTGACAAGGGGGCACATAAATATTTACAAAAAATTATCTCTACACATTTGGGAGATAAGTTAACAACATGAATATAATAGTGGCTGGATGGAAGAAAGCAGAAGGTTGTTACAAATGGAGTTCAGTCAAATTGGATTAATGTCACAAGTGGGGTACCTCAGGGCTCAGTCTTAGGACCATTGATCTTTTTTCATTTACATCAATGATGTAGAATAGTCAATAAGTTACTATAATTTGTTGATGATACTAAGGTCTTCATTGTTATTAGCTGTGAAGAGGACGTTGCTGATTTACTAAAGGATTTAGATCATTTAGTGAGCTAGACAAATAAATAATAGATGGTTTTAATTATAATAAATGGAATATAACATATGCGAGTTATAATAATTTGAATTATAATTTAGGTGAGAATAACTTTAACAGTGTCATAAAAACAAAGGAATTTTGGTGTAATAGTCGATCAGTCTAAATCCATCCTAGCAATGTTCTGTTGCTAGTGGTAGGTCATATCTACAGAAATATTGAATACAAGTCTAAAGATGTTATAATTTCATTGCGTAGGCCACGGGTTAGGCTACATTTGGAATATTGTGTTCAGTCTTTAGGAAAGACAATGAACTGTTGGAAAAGGTTCAGAGGAGATTTACTAAACCGGTACCTAGGGTTGAGGGTGTTCAGTCTTTAGGAAAGACAATGAACTGTTGGAAAGGGTTCAGAGATTGTTTTTTCCTTGAAAAAAAAGACGAATTGGAATGGATCTCACTGAAGTGTTTAAATTATAAAAGTAATTGGTTATGTGGATGTATAATCGGTTTTCACTCTTGATGTAGTGACAATGGTAGAACTAGAGGACACAAATATAATTGTTATCAGGTTATCAGAACGAGTTGCTTTCAGACGTCGTAGTAAATTCATATAACTATATGAAACTATATGAATCATAAGAACTGACTTTAAGATTTCTCCTTTATCAATTTATAGTTTCATTTAAGTTCAGAGAATTGGACAATCCAGATGAACCAACAGGTCATTCGTTGTCCCTATCCGTTGTATTAGCTTACTGGATGATTTAGCTTTATTTTCGAGTTTTATATCATAAAACAACATTAATTTACTTCCAGTAAAGCCAGTGAAAATGTAAGTAATTGTTTGATTTAAACGTCTTTGCAGCTTAACAATTATTACCAACTCCTGCTCCATCAAAGATTTGGTAGTTTGTAAATTTTATCACACTACTAATTTACGAGAGAGTTGGTGTAAATAAACATCTTTGTTGTTTGAATTTCGAACAAAGCTACTCGAGGGCTATCTGTGCTAGCCGTCCCTAATTTAGCAGTGTAAGACTAGAGGGAAGGCAGCTAGTCGTCACCAGCCACCGCCAACCCTTGGGCTACTTTTTTTATCAAAGAATAGTGGGATTGACCGTCATATTATAACGCCCCCACGGTTGAAAAGACGAGCATGTTTGGCGCGACGGGGATGCGAACCCACGACCCTCAGATTACAAGTCGCACGCCTTAATACGTTTGGCCATGCCGGGCCAAATGGACATCTATAGTATGTACTAGAGTTCATTATTGATTGATGAACATCTATAGTATGTAGTAGAGTTCATTATTGATTGATGAACATCTGTAGATTGTTGTGAAGCTTCGAACTGAGTAAACAACATCTGTAGCTTGTAGTAGAGCTAAGAATTGAGTAATAAACATCTGTAGGTTGTGGTAGAGCTTATAATTGAGTAATAAACATATTTAGGTTGTAGTAGAGTTTAGAACTGAGTAATGAACATCTGTAGGTTGTAATGGAGTTTAGAACTGAGTAATGAACATCTGAAGGTTGTAGTAGAGTTTAAAATTGATTGATGAACAGCTTAGGTTGTAGTGGAGTTTAGAATTGATTGATGAAATTCTGTAGGTTGTAGTAGAGTTTAGAATTGATTGATGAACAGCTGTAGGTTGTAGTAGAGTTTATAATTGAATGATGAACATCTGTAGGTTGTAGCAGAGTTTAGAATTGATTGATGAACAGCTGTAGGTTTTAGTAGAGTTTAGAATTGATTGATGAACAGCTGTAGGTTGTAGTAGTTTAGAATTGATTGATGAACAGCTGTAGGTTGTAGTAGAGTGTAGAATTGATTGATGAAAATCTGTAGGTTGTAGTAGAGTTTAGAATTGATTGATGAACAGCTGTAGGTTGTAATAGAGTTTAGAATTGATTGATGAACAGCTGTAGGTTGTGGTAGAGTTTAGAATTGATTGATGAACAGCTGTAGGTTGTAGTAGAGTTTAGGACTGAGTGATTTTCTTGTCTTATTAACCCAAATTCTCTGTAAAATTTCGTGGCAACCGTTCTACTAAGACTTGACCAAGTAACACAGTTTCTGAGACAAATAAAAACCATATATTGTCATTATCAGTCTATAACTTAAATAGGTAAACTGTATTTGAGATAAAATAAATAAAAAACCGAATATATTTGTTGCCATTTCTGATAAATCTGATTATTCCAACTATTGATGGTAAATTCAATTCACAGTTTAAGTAGAAACTGGTTTTTCGAGTTTTGAAATTAAGTTGTCAGTTTTTTGGTAACTTTAAATGTAATAGAAATTTGTTTATATTATAGTCTAATTCTAACTTTAAAGTTTGAATGCGACTTCTATAAAATAGGTTCCTCATTATTAACTCTTAACTACAATTATGTTCATTTTTTAATTAAGCTCAAAATTATAAAAAATTGTTATTCTCACTTTGAGTGTCAAAACCAATTTTATAGTTTTAGAATCCTTCAGGCTTACTGAAGAAACCACCAGGGGCAAGTTCTAATCCAGGAAATTTAAAACACTGGCTTATATAATATGAATAAACCAACTGATTTATAATTATAATTCCTGGGAGAGAATAATTTGTGTTTTATCTAAGTGAATCTAAAACAATGTTAGAGTTTTACTCTTTTACGTTCAAAGTAATTAAGTATTGTTACGTAATCCGAAGTATTGATCAAAGTAAGACTAATTGTTATGGCTTAACATTTGTACTGACCGGGATAATGTACCGAGCTACGTGATTGGTGCATGTGAATAATATTAACTGTGTAGAATGATGATTGGGTAGATAAACGACACATGCATGCCGACTTAGCTCTCCATTATACAATCAGTTTTATTAGAGATGTTAGAAAATTTGAGTGGTGTATCCTGTCACGTGGTTTTGCACGTGAATGGTAACTGAATTTCCAAAAATAACGATTTGTTTTGTCACATCTAGAAATTACTGACAATAATTTTATAAACCTTAAACATTGTGGAAATATATACTAATTTATAGATTTATGGTTACTTACAGTATGAGTGTACATATATCAATATAAAAATTTTTTTTATTATAAAATCCACTTCTAAGGCGGGAATGGTCAACTTGTCGACGTAACAAACTGGTTGTAATGGTTATGTCAGGATAGGCATCAATGTAGTGTTACTAAGAGTCTATAATTTGCATGCAATAAAAACAAAGTCAAAAATTTCTTGATTATTATAGACTCTAGCTATAAAGTCGGTCGAAATGATCGACCTCGTAACCATTTTGTACTCGTACATTTTAAAGTGTAACATTAAATTTTAACATGTAAAGCTATATATAGATGATCTATGTACAACTGTATTATCCCTACATTCTAATTTGCATTATTTATTCAATGCAACCCTACATTATTTTATATTTACAAATTGTTTTGTTACTTCTTGAACTTTTTTAGTTTTATATAGTTTTAAGTAGTGTCTTAACTAATTTTTAGCAGCTGAAAAAATGTTAAATTTACGACAAAGTGCTCCTCCAAATTGTACTGTTATTTCTTGTTCACTCTTACTGGACGTGTTAAAATTTAGAACACAGATAACACTGTCCAGATTTATCTGTATTTAATTTTTTTATTTGATTGTGGAAATATCCTTTTATATTTATCTCATGTTTTCTTTCATGTTTTCTTACTATATGTAAGGTTACATATAGTATCAGCTATTGAATATTCTTTTTACGCATTCAGCTAACTTGTTGAACCTCTGTTCAGACAAAAGAAACTTAAATTTTGTTATCAAACGTAAAAATTTATTCCTAAAACTTGACATTCTTCTAAAAAACAGATGTTTACACAGTATTATTCGGCACCATTTAAACGACATTCAATGACATTTTATAATGTTTAGAATCCAAATTTGGTTCTATTGTGAGAAACACTTTATACATCACTCAAATATCAACTTTATCCTGACTAAATAATCAAGCCCAATTAAATTAAATGCAAAAGGTAAATGCTTTATCCATTAGTCAAGGAGGTAATCAGTCATGAATTAAAGTTCGTATTTTTCATTACATAATACATCTTTAATACTTTATTACATAATACATCTTAAATACTTTATCACATAATACATCTTTAATACTTTATCACATAATGCATCTTTAGTATTTTATTACATAATACATCTTTAATACTTTATCACATAATACGTCTTTAATACTTTATCACATAATACGTCTTTAATACTGTATCACATAATGCATCTTTAATACTTTATCACATAATACATCTTTAATACTTTATCACATAATACATCTTTAATACTTTATTACATAATACATCTTTAATACTTTATCACATAACACATCTTTAATACTTTATCACATAACACATCTTTAATATTTTATTACATAATACATCTTTAATACTTTATCACATAATGCATCTTTAATACTTTATCACATAATGCATCTTTAATACTTTATCACATAATACATCTTTAATACTTTATCACATAATGCATCTTTAATACTTTATCACATAATACATCTTTAATACTTTATCACATAATACATCTTTAATACTTTATTACGTAATACATCTTAAATACTTTATCACATAATACATCTTTAATACTTTATCACATAATACATCTTTAATACTTTATCACATAATGCATCTTCAGTTCTTGTCCCCTCTTTCGTTGGGTTCGAATCTCCGTCGCACCCAACATCCTCCCTTTTTCAGCCGTGGGGGCGTCATAATGTGACGGTCAATCCCACTATTTGTTGGTAAAAGATCAGCCCAAGAGTTGGCGGTGGGTGGTGATAACTATTTGCTTTCCCTTTAGTGTTACACTCCTAAATTAGGGACGGCTAGCGCAGATAGCCCTCGTGTAGCTTTGCGCGAAATTCAAAACAAACCAAACCATCTTTTGCTTTGCAAATATTCCATATGTTTTTAAACTAACGCCTCTTTAAATGTAGTTTTATTCCACGTTAATTCATTGACGTGACAGTTCAGTAAAACAAAATCTACAACAATTTGTAACAAACACCCAAAACAAGACGTTTTGGATAAAAAATGACTGCGAAAATACAATCATATCCATCTATTTATCTCTGTATCCGTGTGACGTTTTGTCCTACTACCCAGAACAAAGTGTTGCATCATGGGATAGAAGCCTTAATTTTCCTTGGATCGTCTACGTCAGTAAAGGTAGTCCGGATACGAGTATGTATTTCATGATGAGTGACGTATAGAGGGAAAGTAATAAATAACTTGATTATTGTAATTTTATACGGTTCGAAACCTATTTCACAAGGACACAAGTAAAGGGATATAGAATTACAATATGTTATGAGTCATTTGAAACAGAGCAATGTAATATTAAACAATTTTATCCACTTTGATAAATAGATAGAAAATCTACTTCAGATAAGTATTAATTGTAATAAACGAAGTAAATGTAGTAGTGAAATGAAAAACAGAAACAAATCACAACATTAAGACTATGCCATTGGTAAACATGTAAACTTGGTAAAAATTTATAATAAAATGATTATATAACCTCAAAAAGTACAAAAAATACATTTCAACATATGCATGTCAAAGATTTAATTTAGTTTAGATTCAAATACCTAAAAATAATCCTTCAATAGAGAAAAAAAAAAGACAAATTCTATAAAGTTATAGATTTGAAACACAAGTTATATCAAGACTTGAGTCTTCATTTCTCAATCCATTTAACAAGATTAGCATTTTCCCAAATAAATCATTCCAGCCTGGAGTTAGTTTCAAATGTAATAAACCTATAAGACCTCTTATTTTCCATTATAAAAAGAAATTGAAGAGTTTTATCCAATATCCGCTGTTAAATTGCCTTGTATCTGTTACGGTAATGAATTTAACGACACTTTTCGTAGTCATTTAGTCATAGGTACTTTAAAGATTATAAATGAGAAGTGACTACAATCAATATTGGAGAAAGGCACTAAATCCAGCAAAAAATAAAAAAAAACTAAAAACTGTAAAGTCTTAAAAGATTTGAAAAAATATATTATTGAACTAAGAAAAACAACTTACTATCTTCCATATTTCTTCTTTGGATGGAAATTACATTTGATCACTTTCATAAAAAACAAACTGCTTAATATATTTAAGACTCCGCATGGCCAGATGGTTAAAGCTAAACGAGAGCTATCTGCGCTAGTTGTTCCTAGTTTAAAAATGTAAGACCAGAGGAAAGGCAGGTAATTCATCACCACCCACCGCCAACTTTTGAATTACTCTTTTATCAGCCACTATTAGGACTTACTGTAACATTATAATGCATTCATTGGTGAAAGGGCTAGCGTGTTTGGTGTGACGGAGATTCGAACCCGTGAACCTTAAGTAACGAGTCGAGTACCATAACCACCTGGCCATGCCAGGGTCTTTAGTAATAATATAAATTACTAATACTAGCATATTCACCAAAAGTACTTTTCAAAAGAAATAATATTATTACTAATATACGGGAAACCATGAAAAATGAAATGTAGACACGGGCACTTCTTAATCTAAAATAATATTTTTATAGGCAATTCCAAAGTTACATACAAATTCCATTAAGTTGAGGTCTATAACTAATTCTTTAAACACACTTACTATTCATTATTCTAAATCATATCATTGGTGTTGTGTGTGACAAAACTGTTTTAATTATCCAGGTAACTAAGGTTAACCTTAACCTCGAGATGACCTAGGAAGGTCAAAACGTTGTTCTCTGTTTATCAATAAAAGTGTTAATACCCATACCAGCCGTTCTGAGATACATTTTTATTTCAAGTGGGTTTCTCGTCATCAAGAAAGATTTGAAACATGTCTAGGGTTATGACGTTTGTTTCGCCTTGACTATCGTTCGCCATATCTGATAGTCTGGGTTATGAAACTTGTTCAACATTTGTTCACTCTATCTGATAGTAGTAGCAATACCTTGTTTTTCGTAAGTACCTGTGATTCCAAGCTCGTTACTAAGTTATATTTTCCCATCAGAACAACTGTAGAAAGTACGGGTGCAAATATAAACAAACGAGTAATAGCACATTTAAAACCGTCTTCTTGCAAAATCACCGTTTAACTAATGGAAATAACCTAATTTAGGAATAAAACGTCTGGAACTCGTAACTTTACTCTTGTGCTCTTAACATATTAGGTATTACCTACACCGTTATTTCGCTGTGATATTTGGAAGATTGTTCGATGTTATAAGACATTAATACGTTTTACTGGTCTCGTGCAATGTACGTGAAGGTTGAACCTGAGTCCTCAGTCTGCCCATTAATCAGATTAAAAGTTTCTACTTTCTAATGTTAAGTTTATTGTTTTCATACTTTGAATATTACATTTTGTAGTACTCTTTACGAAGATATAATTAACCCACATGTTCTCATTCAACCCGAAACACTTGCCTCCAACCAGACACATCCAAACGAAAGAACTCTCTAACCATAACCCTCACTATAAGCTGGACATGGATAACAATGTGTATTTTAGGATACTCTAACCAAGTACAACTATTTACGTTGAAGGGAAATCTCACATATAATCTTACACTAAATGGGACTTTTTATTGTATCACTCCTTCTGCATATATTTTATGATAATATATGTACACAAACAAGTACAGTGTAATACTTTCTATGTATAGTATATCATAATTGTTCGATTTGATATATTTATATATATCAACAGGTAAGATTCTATATAGACTGTCTGGTGAAGTGTAATACTTTATTATTAGTGTAGTGAGAGGTAATTCGTTATAGTTTATTACATAGGTTGTCTGGTGAAGTGTAATATTTTATTATTAGTGTAGTAAGAGGTAATTCGTTATAATTTGTTATGTGGTCGGTCTGATGAAGTGTAAAATTTTATTATCAGTGTAGTGAGAGGTAATTCATTATAGTTTATTATATAGACTGTCTGGTGAAGTGTAATATTTTATTATCAGTGTAGTGAGAGGTAATTCATTATAGTTTATTATATAGACGGTCTGGTGAAGTGTAATATTTTATTATCAGTGTAGTGAGAGGTAATTCATTATAGTTTATTATATAGACGGTCTAGTGAAGTGTAATATTTTATTATCAGTGTAGTGAGAGGTAATTCATTATAGTTTATTACATAGACTGTCTGGTGAAGTGTAATATTTTATTATTAGTGTAGTGAGAGATAATTCATTATAGTTTATTATATAGACGGTCTGATGAAGTGTAAAATTTTATTATCAGTGTAGTGAGAAGTAATTCATTATAGTTTATTATATAGACGGTCTGGTGAAGTGTAATATTTTATTATCAGTGTAGTGAGAGGTAATTCATTATAGTTTATTATATAGACGGTCAGGTGAAGTGTAATATTTTATTATCAGTGTAGTGAGAGGTAATTCATTATAGTTTATTATATAGACGGTCAGGTGAAGTGTGATATTTTATTATCTGTGTAGTGAGAGGTAATTCATTATAGTTTATTATATAGACGGTCAGGTAAAGTGTAATATTTTATTATCAGTGTAGTGAGAGGTAATTCGTTATAGTTTATTATATAGACGGTCTGGTGAAGTGTAATATTTTATTATCAGTGTAGTGAGAGGTAATCAGTTATAGTTTATTATATAGACGGTCTGATGAAGTGTAATATTTTATTATCAGTGTAGTGAGAGGTAATTCGTTATAGTTTATTATATAGACGGTCTGGTGAAGTGTAATATTTTATTATCAGTGTAGTGAGAGGTAATCAGTTATAGTTTATTGTATAGACGGTCAGGTAAAGTGTAATATTTTATTATCAGTGTAGTGAGAGGTAATTCATTATAGTTTATTATATAGACGGTCTGGTGAAGTGTAATATTTTATTATCAGTGTAGTGAGAGGTAATCAGTTATAGTTTATTATATAGACGGTCAGGTAAACTGTAATATTTTATTATCTGTGTAGTGAGAGGTAATTCATTATAGTTTATTATATAGACGGTCAGGTAAAGTGTAATATTTTATTATCTGTGTAGTGAGAGGTAATTCATTATAGTTTATTATATAGACGGTCAGGTAAAATGTAATATTTTATTATCAGTGTAGTGAGAGGTAATCAGTTATAGTTTATTATATAGACGGTCAGGTAAAGTGTAATATTTTATTATCAGTGTAGTGAGAGGTAATCAGTTATAGTTTATTATATAGACGGTCTGGTGAAGTGTAATATTTTATTATCAGTGTAGTGAGAGGTAATTCATTATAGTTTGTTATATAGACGGTCAGGTGAAGTGTGATATTTTATTATTAGTGTAGTGAGAGGTAATTCGTTATAGCTTGCTATAAAGTCGTTCTTACAACGTCCAGTATTTTAAGGTTTTGTATATAAACTAACAGTTGTTATATCTTCATATCTAAGGTCTGGTAGGTATTAAAGTTGAAGGTTCGAAATAGTTCTTATATCTTCATATCTAAGGTCTGATAAGTTATTACAGTTAAAGGTTCGCTCTAGTTAATTTCCTTACATAAAATTCTATGTCCAACAGCTTTGTTAATAAGGGATAATTCACTAAGATTTTTGTTATTAACTGGATTGGAGAGGAAATCAGTTTCTTGTTAGACGACCAAGGTTTTACTTTTATTACAACTGAAAGACTTCCTAATGTTGTGTGAAAGAACCACTTTTCTCTTATGACCTCGCTGTTTTAGTCTGAATTAACATTTATTTAAACAAATAATCAGATTTATCTCAGATTATTCTTCCTTTCTCCCATTTTTCTTTGAAGAGCGTTTATCATGGCTCGGCCTGGCCAGGTTGGTTAAGGCGCTCGACTCGTAATCTGAGGGTCGCGGGTTCGGTTCCCCTCGCATCAAACATGTCGCCCTTTCAGCCGTGGTGGCGTTATAATGTGACGGTAAATCCCACTATTCGTTGGTAAAGAGTAGCCCAAAAGTTGGCGGTGGGTGGTGATGACTAGCTACCTTCCCTCTAGTCTTATACTGCTAAGTTAGGGACGACTAGTGCAGACAGCCATCGTGTAGTTTTGTGCGACATTCACACAATTTTTCCATCTGTAGTTTACATTGGAACATTTCTCAGAATATGTTTCATTCATATAAATCATATATACTAGCACAAACCACAAAACACTTACAGTCAGATCAGTATCACAAAAGTTCTTCCTTAAATGAGGATTTTTAAATAAAATAAAAAAACAAAACAAATCTAACGACAAATACCAAAATCTGCAAATCCACTCGTCTTAGGCCTAACATTATTAAAGACTGTAAAAAGGTAAACTAACGCTGTAATTTATGAACGTTGTTTGCTTCGATTTAGTTAGAAGTTAACTTTACCGTAGTTAATACTAATAGTAAATATACTTATAATGCTATTTTACGGCCTAACGTTAAGCCTATTTCAAACACTTTCATAAGTTTTTAACATGTTATACAAAATGGCTACTAGCGCTAATTTATATTCGCCTTTCTTTACAACTGTTAAAACATATGGACGTGCATGCGCATTTAGATAAAAAGGTGCGCGCGGCATATTCAGGACAGTCAAAAACTGAGTTATTACAAAAAATGTTATTTGTTAAATTGTCATGTAGAAGTAACTTTATGTTCTTTGAATCCATATGTTATTTCTCCAGACTTTATGTATAAATAACCTTTCATAGTTCTTATTAAATTATGTATGTACGTTCCGTTTGGTTTCCAACCGCTTGAATGCGACATCTACGAAAGACAAATGTTTATTAACCTCTCACTGAGCCTTCAACACAAATCTTTTCTTAGCAGCCATGCAGCGTGATTATACGAACCAATCTGATTAAGTGGAACGTCGTTATTTTAAGCATGTGACCCACGTGTACAATGCGTGTTTTACAAACATTTTCTGTCCAAACAACTCTCTGCTCTCCAAACATACGTTTTGATAGTTTTAGTTTTATCGAGCGCCGCCCGAAGTCGTTAAAGGATATTCGGAGTTTAACGTTTAAGAGGTAACGCCTAAGATTCGAATATAGAGGGTGGATACGTTGTTTGAAAAACGAATTTTATGGAATCACGGGTTACCTAACGGCTTATGTTGACGAAATTTATAGCGCATAATTTAGGAAAGTTCTCAAAACGGTAGGAGATTTTTGCTTGAAAATAATAACATTCACTGTTCCCCCAACAAGACTGTGATTTAGAAAACGGCTCAAACTGAAAATAAACGACTACACGTTATGTTTTAATGAAGTAATACGCGTCTGTTTTAAGTCTACGAACTTTAGACTGCCCTAAGTAAATTGCAACTTTAGACCTCATTACCATTTGGATTTGGTTTGTTTTGAATTTCGCGCAAAACTACACAAGGGCTATCTGCGTTAGCCATCCGTAATTTAGTAGTGTAAGATTAGAGGGAAGGCAACTAGTCATCACCACCCACCGCAAACTCTTGGGTTACTCTTTTACCAACAAACAGTGGGATTGACCGTCACATTATAACGCCCCCACAGGTGATAGGACAAGCATGTTTAGTGTGACGGGGATTCGAACCTGCGCCCCTCAGATTACGAGTCGAGTGCCTTAACCACCTGGCCGTGCAGGGCCGCTACGTTTTTAATGATTATTTCATTCACTAAATAAGAGACGATTTAAGAAAGGCTTGTGCAAGAAACATTTGATGTTGTTTTCAATTAAGCACAAATCTACACAATGGACTATCTATGCTCTGCCCACCACGGGTATCGAAACCCGGTTTTTAGCGTTGTAAATACGTAGACAACTAAGATATTATACGATTTATGTCAAATAACGGAAAAATATTACGTGTGTGTGTGTATATATATATATAAAATAATTTCAGTATCATAATAATAAATCCAATAAAAAAGATATAAAAGACAATAATTCACTTAACCTCGGTGGCTCTTTTGGACCTAATGAGTCTTTCCTCAAAATAGTTTTTTTTGTTGTTGGAATTTCGCACAAAGCTACTTGAGGGCTATCTGTGCTAGCCGTCCCTAATTTAGCAGTGTAAGACTAGAGGGAAGGCAGCTAGTCATCACCACCCACCGCCAACTCTTGGGCTACTCTTTTACCAACGAATAGTGAGATTGACCGTCACTTATACACCCCCACGGCTGGGAGGGCGAGCATGTTTAGCGCAACGCGAGCGCGAAACCGCGACCCTCGGATTACGAGTCGCACGCCTTACGCGATTGGCCATGCCAGACCGCCTCAAAATAGAATAAACCTTTATCTTTGGATGTTTTGATTGGAGTGCATGATCAGAAAGACTGAGATCAAATATTATATGCATGGTGATTGGAGGGTAGGGCAAGAACGACCAACATCCCATCTTATATGCATGGTGATTGGAGGGTAGGGCAAGAACGACCAACATCCCATCTTATATGTATTGTGATTGGAGGAAATGGTAGGCAAGACTTACATCACGTGTTATATGTATTGTGATTCGAGGGTATGGTTAGAAAGACTGAAATCATATGTTACCTGTATAGTGATTGAAGAGTATGATCAGAAAGACTGACATCACGTGGTATATGTATGGTGACTGGAGAGTGTGATCAGAAAGACTAACATCACATGTTATACGTATGGTGACTGGACAGTATGGTCAAAAAGACTTATATCACGTGTTAAACGTATGATGACTGGAGAGTATGGTCAGAAAGACTTACATTACATGTTATACGTATGGTGACTGGAGAGTATCGTCAGAAAGACTGACATCACGTGTTATACGTATGGTGACTGGAGAGTATGGTCAGAAAGACTGACATCACGTGTTATGTATATCGTGACTGGAGAGTATGGTCAGAAAGACTGACATCACATGTTATATGTATGGTGACTAGAGAGTATGGTCAGAAAGACTCACATCACGTGTTATATGTATGGTGACTGGAGAATATCGTCACAAAGACTGGCATCACGTGTTATATGTGTGGTGACTGGAGAGTGTGATCAGAAAGACTTACATCACATGTTATACGTATTGTGACTGGAGAGTATGGTCAGAAAGACTGACATCACATGTTATACGTATGGTGACTGCAGAGTATGATCAGAAAGACTGACATCACGTGTTATACGTATGGTGACTGGAGAGTATGATCAGAAAGACTGGCATCACGTGTTACATGTATGGTGACTGGAGAGTACGGTCAGAAAGACTGACATCACGTGTTATACGTATGGTAACTGGAGAGTATGATCAGAAAGACTGACATCACATATTATACTTATGGTGACTGAAGAGTATGGTTACAAAGACTGGCATCACATATTATACTTATGGTGACTGGAATGTATGGTCAGAAAGACTGACATTACGTGTTATACGTGTTGTCACTGGAGAGTACGGTCAGAAAGACTGACATCACGTGTTATATGTATGGTGACTGGAGAGTATGGTCAGAAAGACTGACAACACATGTTATACGTATGGTGACTGGAGAGTATGGTCAGAAAGACTGACAACACATGTTATACGTATGGTGACTGGAGAGTATGGTCAGATACACTTACGTCACATGTTATATGTATGCTGACTGGAGAGTATGGTAAAAAAGACTGACATCACATGTTATACGTATTGTGACTGAAGAGTATGGTCAGAAAGACTGGCATCACGTGTTATACGTATGGTGACTGGAGAGTATGGTCAGAAAGACTGACATCACGTGTTATACGTATGGTGACTGGAGAGTATGGTCAGAAAGACTGACATCACGTGTTATATGTATGGTGACTGGAGAATATGGTCAGAAAGACTGACATCACGTGTTATATGTATGGTGACTGGATAATATGGTCACAAAGACTAGCATCGCGTGTTATACGTATGGTTACTGGAGAGTATGGTCAGAAAGACTGACATCACGTGTTATATGTATGGTGACTGGAGAATATGGTCAGAAAGACTGGCATCACGTGTTATATGTATGGTGACTGGAGAATATGGTCAGAAAGACTGACATCACGTGTTATATGTATGGTGACTGGAGAGTATGGTCACAAAGATTGGCATCGCGTGTTATACGTATGGTGACTGGAGAGTATGGTCACAAAGACTGGCATCACGTGTTATACGTATGGTGACTGGAGAGTATGATCAGAAAGACTGGCATCACGTGTTATACGTATGGTGACTGGAGAGTATGGTCAGAAAGACTTACATCACGTGTTATACGTATGGTGACTGGAGAGTATGGTCAGAAAGAGTTACATCATGTGTTATACGTATGGTGACTGGAGAGTATGGTCAGAAAGACTGACATCACGTGTTATATGTATGGTGACTGGAGAATATGGTCAGAAAGACTGACATCACATGTTATACGTATGGTGACTGGAGAGTATGGTCAGAAAGACTTACATCACGTGTTATATGTATGGTGACTGGAGAGTATGGTCAGAAAGACTGGCATCACGTGTTACATGTATGGTGACTGGAGAGTACGGTCAGAAAGACTGACATCACGTGTTATACGTATGGTGACTGGAGAGTATGGTCAGAAAGACTTACATTACATGTTATACGTATGGTGACTGGAGAGTATCGTCAGAAAGACTTACATCATGTGTTATACGTATGGTGACTGGAGAGTACGGTCAGAAAGACTGACATCACGTGTTATATGTATGGTGACTGGAGAGTATGGTCAGAAAGACTGACAACACATGTTATACGTATGGTGACTGGAGAGTATGGTCAGAAAGACTGACAACACATGTTATACGTATGGTGACTGGAGAGTATGGTCAGAAACACTTACGTCACATGTTATATGTTTGCTGACTGGAGAGTATGGTAAAAAAGACTGACATCACATGTTATACGTATTGTGACTGAAGAGTATGGTCAGAAAGACTGGCATCACGTGTTATACGTATGGTGACTGGAGAGTATGGTCAGAAAGACTGACATCACGTGTTATACGTATGGTGACTGGAGAGTATGGTCAGAAAGACTGACATTACGTGTTATATGTATGGTGACTGGAGAATATGGTCAGAAAGACTGACATCACGTGTTATATGTATGGTGACTGGATAATATGGTCACAAAGACTAGCATCGCGTGTTATACGTATGGTTACTGGAGAGTATGGTCAGAAAGACTGACATCACGTGTTATATGTATGGTGACTGGAGAATATGGTCAGAAAGACTGGCATCACGTGTTATATGTATGGTGACTGGAGAATATGGTCAGAAAGACTGACATCACGTGTTATATGTATGGTGACTGGAGAGTATGGTCACAAAGATTGGCATCGCGTGTTATACGTATGGTGACTGGAGAGTATGGTCACAAAGACTGGCATCACGTGTTATACGTATGGTGACTGGAGAGTATGATCAGAAAGACTGGCATCACGTGTTATACGTATGGTGACTGGAGAGTATGGTCAGAAAGACTTACATCACGTGTTATACGTATGGTGACTGGAGAGTATGGTCAGAAAGACTTACATCATGTGTTATACGTATGGTGACTGGAGAGTATGGTCAGAAAGACTGACATCACGTGTTATATGTATGGTGACTGGAGAATATGGTCAGAAAGACTGACATCACATGTTATACGTATGGTGACTGGAGAGTATGGTCAGAAAGACTTACATCACGTGTTATATGTATGGTGACTGGAGAATATCGTCACAAAGACTGGCATCACGTGTTATATGTGTGGTGACTGGAGAGTGTGATCAGAAAGACTTACATCACATGTTATACGTATTGTGACTGGAGAGTATGGTCAGAAAGACTGACATCACATGTTATACGTATGGTGACTGCAGAGTATGATCAGAAAGACTGACATCACGTGTTATACGTATGGTGACTGGAGAGTATGATCAGAAAGACTGACATCACATGTTATACGTATGGTGACTGGAGAGTATGGTCAGAAAGACTTACATCACGTGTTATATGTATGGTGACTGGAGAGTATGGTCAGAAAGACTGGCATCACGTGTTACATGTATGGTGACTGGAGAGTACGGTCAGAAAGACTGACATCACGTGTTATACGTATGGTAACTGGAGAGTATGATCAGAAAGACTGACATCACATATTATACTTATGGTGACTGGAGAGTATGGTTACAAAGACTGGCATCACATATTATACTTATGGTGACTGGAATGTATGGTCAGAAAGACTGACATCACGTGTTATACGTGTTGTCACTGGAGAGTACGGTCAGAAAGACTGACATCACGTGTTATATGTATGGTGACTGGAGAGTATGGTCAGAAAGACTGACAACACATGTTATACGTATGGTGACTGGAGAGTATGGTCAGAAAGACTGACAACACATGTTATACGTATGGTGACTGGAGAGTATGGTCAGAAACACTTACGTCACGTGTTATATGTATGCTGACTGGAGAGTATGGTAAAAAAGACTGACATCACATGTTATACGTATTGTGACTGAAGAGTATGGTCAGAAAGACTGGCATCACGTGTTATACGTATGGTGACTGGAGAGTATGGTCAGAAAGACTGACATCACGTGTTATATGTATGGTGACTGGAGAATATGGTCAGAAAGACTGACATCACGTGTTATATGTATGGTGACTGGATAATATGGTCACAAAGACTAGCATCGCGTGTTATACGTATGGTTACTGGAGAGTATGGTCAGAAAGACTGACATCACGTGTTATATGTATGGTGACTGGAGAATATGGTCAGAAAGACTGGCATCACGTGTTATATGTATGGTGACTGGAGAATATGGTCAGAAAGACTGACATCACGTGTTATATGTATGGTGACTGGAGAGTATGGTCACAAAGATTGGCGTCGCGTGTTATACGTATGGTGACTGGAGAGTATGGTCACAAAGACTGGCATCACGTGTTATACGTATGGTGACTGGAGAGTATGATCAGAAAGACTGGCATCACGTGTTATACGTATGGTGACTGGAGAGTATGGTCAGAAAGACTTACATCACGTGTTATACGTATGGTGACTGGAGAGTATGGTCAGAAAGACTTACATCATGTGTTATACGTATGGTGACTGGAGAGTATGGTCAGAAAGACTGACATCACGTGTTATATGTATGGTGACTGGAGAATATGGTCAGAAAGACTGACATCACATGTTATACGTATGGTGACTGGAGAGTATGGTCAGAAAGACTTACATCACGTGTTATATGTATGGTGACTGGAGAGTATGGTCAGAAAGACTGGCATCACGTGTTACATGTATGGTGACTGGAGAGTACGGTCAGAAAGACTGACATCACGTGTTATACGTATGGTGACTGGAGAGTATGGTCAGAAAGACTGACATCACGTGTTATGTATATCGTGACTGGAGAGTATGGTCAGAAAGACTGACATCACGTGTTATATGTATGGTGACTGGAGAATATGGTCAGAAAGACTTACATCACATGTTATATCTATGGTGACTGGAGAGTATGGTCAGAAAGACTGGTATCACGTGTTATACGTGTGGTGACTGGAGAGTGTGGTCAGAAAGACTGACATCACATGTTATACGTATTGTAACTGTAAAGTATGGTCAGAAAGACTGACATCACGTGTTATACGTGTGGTCACTGGAGAGTGTGGTCAGAAAGACTGACATCACATGTTATACGTATTGTAACTGTAAAGTATGGTCAGAAAGACTTACATCACATGTTTTACGTATGGTGACTAGATGGTATGGTCAGAAAGACTTACATCACATGTTATACGTATGGTGACTGGAGAGTATGGTCAAAAACACTGACATCACACATTATCTGCAGAATTTATTGAGGATGGTTATCTACAGATCACTGATCTACAAGCCGTTTCATTCAATTGATGTAGCTTATGCAAGTGACTTGTTTGACCCTTTGTTTTTTACGGCGAACTTTGCTCCAAACTTTATGTTCTTCCCAATTTGTGGCACGTTCTGTTTTATATTTTGTTTAGCCAAGTCCGTATTATATGTTTAGATTAGTTTGTTCACATTTTGATGTTATTTTAATACTTGTTCTGCGTTCGACTCGTAATCTAAGGGTTGCGGGTTCGAATCCCGGTCGCATCAAACATTCTCGCCCTTTCTGCGGTGGGGGTGTTATAATGTGACGATTAATCCCACTATTATTTGGTAAAATAGTTGCCCAAGAGTTGGCGGTGGGTGGTGATGACTAGCTGCCTTCCCTCTAGTCTTACACTGCAAAATTAGTGACGGCTGTCGCAGATAGCCCTCGTGTAGCTTTGCGCGAAATTCAAAACAAACAAACAAACAATACTTGTGCTGTAGTCCTACCAAGTAAGCTTTCTTATATGGCACTACCCGTTTAAACTTTGTTCTATGGTTCCACAGTTTCTGCATTATATTGTTACTGCACTAATATGATATTCGTTGTTCGTTTTTGTTTCGACTTGTTGATTGGTTGTTTCATTTTAGTAAGGATGTTTCGTAAACACTTTTCTGCCTTAACATGAACTTTAACATTAAATTTTTAACAAATCCTTTTACGTTCCTTGCTTAACTTAAGAATGTATAGTATGGAAATGATCGATTTGTGTTCGACCATATTGTGAGTGTTGTACAATATTTATGTTTCTGGTATAAATACATAACCATGAGGTTTTACCTAACATGAACTGTGCCATGAATCAAAACAAGTTCGTTACGTTCAACAGTTTGTACATGTTAGTATGGGTCGGTTTCCTGGCCATGTTAAACGAATACATCTAGAAAAGGAAGAGTCTCTATTTTCTTATCCAGCTGGATGAATTCTAGGCTTAGGTTTATAGACTTTATTTGGTAGAGGAACTCTTCAACATATGACAATCCGTGAGACCAAATAATAAATGTCATCAATATAGAGTTTCGACATCTTACGTTTCAAGTTAGTTATCTCTTGGACGATGACTTCATAATCTTCCATGAAAATGTCCCTGAAAACGGGTGATGTCACAGAAGATCCACATGAAAAATTGCCCAGAATGTTAGAAACCTCTCTACTGTCAGTCTCTTGTGGCGCAAGGAACAAGAAAAACTTATCAGTGACATCTGGATGTTGAATGGAGAAAGTTTTACAAACACTGCTGCCATCTTGCATCTGGCTGCTATTCAAATATCCGTATTGATTCTTACACTACAACGTTACGAAATTATTTGGTTGTATGAATCCGACGAAACCATGGTCGTGAATAAATGACACATTTGTGAAACGGGCACATGGCTTGTTCTTTCTCAGCTGTAATTATGGAGTTTCACCAACTACCATCAGTTTCAAGTATTAATTATATAAAGAAACTAATTTTAGTTATTGTAATTCAATGTTTTGGTGTTAACTATATCTTCAATTGTAGACTTAGAAACTACAGCTTTCAATCAGCTGTTTCAGTTTCTGGTTTAATTTAAATATTTGTATAAATTAAGATTGAAACTTATATGCAAAAACGGCTCGTTCGGGTTGAGAAAATATTTTACATAGAAGAGCGAACAACGTTTCGACCTTCTTCGGTCATCGTCAGGTTCACAAAGAAAGAAAGAGGTAACTGACCGGAAGCTGACCACATGTTTGAAAGGGGGGGGGGGTTGTGTAACTGTGTGTCGAAATGTAGAGGGCGGTATTAGATGTTTGAATATATAATTTTATTTATATAGGTATAAAGGTGTTCCTTTATATTGGTTTATCTTGGGTTTAAGTTGTTGTATAAGTAAGGCTTCTTTAATTTTGCGTTTGTTTATGTTTGTTTCTTTATTTAGTATTTGAGTGTTTTCTATGGTTATGTTGTGTTTATTTGACTTGCAGTGTTCGAAAACGTGTGAAGGTGACTTTTTATGTTCTTTGAATCTGGTTTCCATTTTTCTACTTGTTTCTCCAATATAGAAGTCGTGGCAGTTATCACATTGTATTTTATAAATAATGTTGGTGTGGTGTTTGTCAGTGTAGTTTTTACATAGTATAGACCTCAGTTTTGTGCCTGGTTTTTGAATAAATTTGGTATTAACTGGAATGTCATATTTTGTTACTAATTTTTGCCAAATGTTGGTTATTTGTTTGCTGATGTCAGGAATATATGGTATACAGCAGTATATGGTTTCGTGGTTTTTTGATTCGTGAGCTGTATTTGGTGGTCGATTTTGCTTTTTGTCTAGGTGTGTGCGTATAATGTTTTCTACGGTTTGTGGAGGAAACTTATTGATGTTGATGAAGTATTGTTTTATTTTGTCTAATTCATCGTTAATTTTATCTGGTGAGCATAGTTTTATGGCTGTGTTTATTTGGTTTCTTAGTATGTTGAGCTTTTGTTTTGTTTCATGTGCTGAGTCCCAAGGAATGTATAGTCCAGTATGGGTGATTTTTCGGTGGATTTCTGTTTTGAATTGTGTGTCGGTTCTTGTAATTTTGAGGTTAAGGAATGATATTTGATTGCTTTCTTCCTGTTCACATGTGAAGTTAATATTGGGATGTATAGAGTTAATGTGATTGAAAAAATTAAGTATGTGCTCTGTCGATTTGAATCCAGCAACCGTGTCATCTACATATCTGTACCAGTATAGTGGTGGATGTAATGCTGTGTTAATTGCTTGTGTTTCAACTTGTGTCATAAAAATATTGGCTAGAACTGGTGATACTGGGTTGCCCATGCTTAGGCCATTTGTTTGTATATAGTTTTGGTTGTTGAACATGAAGTTTGTCTTTATCGTGGTGAATTCTATGAGGGTTGCTAACTGGTTACTGGGAATTTCTATAGTTGGGTTAGGGTCTCGGATATAGAGTTCTAAGGCTATCCTGCAGGCTTCAGTGGTTGGAACTTCTGTAAAGAGGGATATAGCATCGAAACTGGCCATTAAGGCTTTATGATTAAGTTGATTTAGATTAGACTTGAAATTAAAAGAGTCTTTGATGAATGAGCTGGCTGATGTTACATATTTAGAGAATGCCCATGCTATGTATTTACCAAGATTGTAATTAAACGATTCATATGTGGACATTATTGGTCGTAATGGACAATCTGGTTTATGAGGTTTGGGGATGCCGTATATTTGCGGTGTGCGTGAGTCGGTTTTACGTAGGTAGGAATAAAGTGTTTGTGAAATTGTGTTGGCTTTTTTCATTTGTAGTAGTAATTTGTTCAGTTGCGTCTCGTGTGTCTTTGTTGGATTTGTGTGTATTGGTTTAAATTTGTTCGTGTCTGATAAGATGTTATTCATTTTTTTGGATGTATTCATTCATGTTCATTATGACTATAGCGTTACCTTTATCTGCTTTTAGAATTTTTATGTTTTTGTCTTGTTTTAGGTTTTTTATGGAATTAATGTCTCTTACAAAAAGAGACCATAAAATATGACATTCCAGTTAATACCAAATTTATTCAAAAACCAGGCACAAAACTGAGGTCTATACTATGTAAAAACTACACTGACAAACACCACACCAACATTATTTATAAAATACAATGTGATAACTGCCACGACTTCTATATTGGAGAAACAAGTAGAAAAATGGAAACCAGATTCAAAGAACATAAAAAGTCACCTTCACACGTTTTCGAACACTGCAAGTCAAATAAACACAACATAACCATAGAAAACACTCAAATACTAAATAAAGAAACAAACATAAACAAACGCAAAATTAAAGAAGCCTTACTTATACAACAACTTAAACCCAAGATAAACCAATATAAAGGAACACCTTTATACCTATATAAATAAAAATTATATATTCAAACATCTAATACCGCCCTCTACATTTCGACACACAGTTACACAACCCCCCCCACCCTTTCAAACATGTGGTCAGCTTCCGGTCAGTTACCTCTTTCTTTCTTTGTGAACCTGACGATGACCGAAGAAGGTCGAAACGTTGTTCGCTCTTCTATGTAAAATATTTTCTCAACCCGAACGAGCCGTTTTTGCATATAAGTTTCTCAACAAGTGGGTTTCTTGACATCACTGATTAAGATTGAAACTATAATTCAAAACGATCAATCTGAAGTGAAACTATAGTAATGTTTGTAGACAGTGCTGTAAGCCATATTTTCAATGTTATAATTTAATTGTATTAATATAATTAATACTTGAAACTATAATTCAAAACGATCAATTTGAAGTGAAACTATAGTAATGTTTGTAGACAGTGCTGTAAGCTATATTTTCAATGTTATAATTTAATTGTATTAATATAATTAATACTTGAAACTATAATTCAAAACGATCAATCTGAAGTGAAACTATAGTAATGTTTGTAGACAGTGCTGTAAGCTATATTTTCAATGTTATAATTTAATTGTTTCCTAGAGGGAGCTGTCAGTCATGATGTAGACTCAATACTTGGAAAGTTCGTGATGGAATGATTGAGAAGTTTCGTAAATTATGTTGAAATCTTGTACGATAAGTACAAAATCAATGAATCAGACTTAACTGTTAATGAGTCAATAAATTCATCAACATTAGTAGTTAGGGTTATCGCGTCTTTTCAGTTATTTGATTATTAGCAAAGAAATTTGTAAATTAGTTGTTTTCAAATTAAATAAATATACTATTATTTCATGAATTGATATTCCAAAGTACTTTGTGAACTTAGGCCTACAACTCATGCCAGAACGAACGTAACCCGTGGAAACAAACTAATTGGTTATTATCACGTTGACTGGACTGGGTGTTATTTTTATCAAATCTTATAAAATAATCCGCCCAGCGATAGACGACATCGCAACAACACCATAATCTGTTCATAGTTGATAAACGTCAACAATATTTAGTTTATCATGCGGAAAGGTAAACATTTTCTCCCCAGGGGAAAAGTTTGGTAAGAGTAGGATTGACGTCATAATTCACGTGACAACAGGGAAATGAAATGTTACAGAAGAGGCTTTTTTTCCCGCAACGTGAAAAGTCAGTCAACAAAGGGAAGAACTATAAAAATTACCTAATAAATAAACAAGTGAGAAGTAACATGGCTGCTTAAAAGGGTTAAAACAACGTAAAATAAGAGATAGCATATTGATAGTCTGTTTGTTTGTTTTGTTTGATTTTGAATTTCGCACAAAGCTACTCGAGGGATATCTGTGCTAGCCGTCCCTAATTTAGCAGTGTAAGACTAAGGGGAAGGCAGCTCGCCATCACCACCCACCGCCAACTCTTGGGCTACTCTTACCAACGAATAGTGGGATTGACCCTCACTAAATAACGCTCCTATGGCTGAAAGGGCGAACCTGTTTGGTGCGACGGGGATTCGAACACGCGTATTGATAGTCATTCTTAATTAGACTGAAAGAGCATGATAAAAACAGAAACACAGATATTGTTTTATTTTGTTGTATATTCCGTAAACGTTTACATTGTGATTGAAATTCCAATATTACATGTTATTCGTTTGTTGTGAGAAATTTATCAAAATATTCATTTGTTATTTGACAGTTACTACCGTATATATAAACTTACTAAACTTGGTAAGTAAAGGTTTAGTTCGTTATCTACATGTATAAATTCATGTTATATATCAGTCTTACACTATGTGTTTTCCATTGTAAATAGAATTAACATTCATGACTTTTAGTATGTATATTTAAGCGTCACGTGACAACAATAAAAATTGATTTATTGATCAAAAACACGTGTTAGAACTAAAAGCGTTTAATGAAAATCTACTTCAAATTGGTCTCAAATATACTGACCTAAGACCTGACAATCAGTGTAAATCTCATGATGTAAAACCGACCTACTGTCATGCACTATGAATAACTTAGTGTATAAACCAGTTGTTCTATCTGTAGATTAGATCTTAATAATTAAGGGTATAAACCAGTTGTTCTATCTGTAGATTAGATCTTAATAATTAAGGGTATAAACCAGTTGTTCTATCTGTAGATTAGATCTTAATAATTAAGGGTATAAACAAGTTGTTCTATCTGTAGATTAGATCTTAATAATTAAGGGTATAAACCAGTTGTTCTATCTGCAGATTAGATCTTAATAATTAACGGTATAAACAAGTTGTTATATCTGTAGATTAGATCTTAATAATTAAGGGTATAAACCAGTTGTTCTATGTGTAGATCAGATCTTAATAATTAAGGGTATAAACCAGTTGTTCTATCTGTAGATTAGATCTTAATAATTAAGGGTATAAACCAGTTGTTCTATCTGTAGATTAGATCTTAATAATTAAGAGTATAAACAAGTTGTTCTATCTGTAGATTAGATCTTAATAATTAAGGGTATAAACCAGTTGTTCTATCTGTAGATTAGATCTTAATAATTAAGGGTATAAACCAGTTGTTCTATCTGTAGATTAGATCTTAATAATTAAGGGTATAAACCAGTTGTTCTATCTGTAGATTAGATCTTAATAATTAAGGGTATAAACAAGTTGTTCTATCTGTAGATTAGATCTTAATAATTAAGGGTATAAACCAGTTGTTCTATCTGTAGATTAGATCTTAATAATTAAGGGTATAAACCAGTTGTTCTATCTGTAGATTAGATCTTAATAATAATTAAGGGTATAAACAAGTTGTTCTATCTGTAGATTAGATCTTAATAATTAAGGGTATAAATCAGTTGTTCTATCTGTAGATCAGATATTAATAATTAAGGGTATAAACCAGTTGTTCTATCTGTATATTAGATCTTAATAATTAAGGGTATAAACCAGTTGTTCTATCTGTAGATTAGATCTTAATAATTGAGGGTATAAACCAGTTGTTCTATCTGTAGATTAGATCTTAATAATTAAGGGTATAAACCAGTTGTTCTATCTGTAGATTAGATCTTAATAATTAAGGGTATAAACAAGTTGTTCTATCTGTAGATTAGATCTTAATAATTAAGGGTATAAATCAGTTGTTCTATCTGTAGATCAGATCTTAATAATTAAGGGTATAAACCAGTTGTTCTATCTGTATATTAGATCTTAATAATTAAGGGTGTAAACCAGTTGTTCTATCTGTAGATTAGATCTTAATAATTAAGGGTATAAACCAGTTGTTCTATCTGTAGATCAGATCTTAATAATTAAGGGAATAAACCAGTTGTTCTATCTGTAGATCAGATCTCAATAATTAAGGGTATAAACCAGTTGTTCTATCTGTAGATCAGATCTTAATAATTAAGGGTATAAACCAGTTGTTCTATCTGTAGATTAGATCTTAATAATTAAGGGTATAAACCAGTTGTTCTATCTGTAGACCAGATCTTAATAATTTAGAGTATAAACCAGTTTCTCGATCTGTAAATATAAATAATTTAACGTATTAACCAGTTTCTGGATCTGTAAATTGAATTAATTTAGAGTATAAACCAGTTTCTGGATCTGTAAATATAAATAATTTACCATATTAACCGGTTTCTGGATCTGTAATTTTGCTTCATTTATTTTATACCGTGAAATTTAATTATAGTAAAATTCAGACACACTTTGACTGTTGCTTGTTTCCTGACAGCTTATCGTGTGTTTTTCGTTACACGTGGTGTTGTTTCCTGACAGCTTATCGTGTGTTTTTCGTTACACGTGGTGTTGTTTCCTGACAGCTTATCGTGTGTTTTTCGTTACACGTGGTGTTGTTTCCTGACAGCTTATCGTGTCTTTTTCGTTACACGTGGTGTTGTTTCCTGACAGCTTATCGTGTCTTTTTCGTTACACGTGGTGATGGCTGATCTCACTTTCGATTATTTATATTTTCGTTTCTTAGCACTATTATCAGGAACGCTTCGCAATTTTCAAGTTCACGCCTGTGATGGCACAGAGTTGGTGATCAAGTGCTGGCCAAACACTGTTATCGCCATCAGTTTTGCTCTTTACGGGAGGACAGTTCCATCCTACGAGCTTTGTCCTCGAGAAGAGGAGATATCCAAAGACATCTACTTGCAGAAGAATGGAACGAGTTGCCTGGTACCGGAGGCATTGCGGGTAAGGATCTTTAAAAAAGGTATTTCACTAAAACGTTTTACAACCTCATCTAACGTTCCCAAATTTAAAGTTATTATTACTGTCTCTCCACCTCAATTCTACACATTTAGCTATTTGTACACTGTACACAGCAGGGAATGGAACACCTTAACACTACAAAAGTCGGCTATCTGTACTCTGTACACAGCAGGGAATGGAACACCTTAACACTACAAGAGTCGGCTCTCTGTACTCTGTACACAACAGGGAATGGAACACCTTAACAATACAAGAGTCGGCTATCTGTACTCTGTACACAGCAGGGAATGGAACACCTTAACACTACAAAAGTCGGCTCACTGTACTCTGTACACAGCAGGGAATGGAACACTTTAACACTACAAAATTCGGCTCTATGTACTCTGTACACAGCAGGGAATGGAACACCTTAACAATACAAGAGTCGGTTCTCTGTACTCTGTACACAGCAGAAAATGGAACACCTTAATACTACAAAAGTCGGCTCTCTGTACTCTGTACACAGCAGGGAATGGAACACCTTAACACTACAAGAGTCGGCTCTCTGTACTCTGTACACAGCAGGGAATGGAACACCTTAACACTACAAGAGTCGGCTCTCTGTACTCTGTACACAGCAGGGAATGCAACACCTTAACACTACAAGAGTAGCTATCTGTACTATGTACACAGCAGGGAATGGAACACCTTACACTACAAGAGTCGGCTCTCTGTACTCTGTACACAGCATGGAATGGAACACCTTAACACTACAAGAGTCGGCTCTCTGTACTCTGTACACAGCAGGGAATGGAACACCTTAACACTACAAGAGACGGCTATCTGTACTCTGTACAAAGCAGGGAATGGAACACCTTAACAATACAAGAGTCAGCTCTCTGTACTCTGTACACAGCAGGGAATGGAACACCTTAACACTACAAGAGTCGGCTATCTGTACTCTGTAAACAGCAGGGAATGGAACACCTTAACACTACAAGAGTCGCCTATCTGTACTCTGTACACAGCAGGGAATGGAACACCTTAACACTACAAGAGACGGCTATCTGTACTCTGAACAAAGCAGGGAATGGAACACCTTAACAATACAAGAGTCAGCTCTCTGTACTCTGTACACAGCAGGGAATGGAACACCTTAACACTACAAAAGTCAGCTCTCTGTACTCTGTACACAGCAGGAAATGGAACACATTAACACTACAAGAGTCGGCTATCTGTACTCTGTACACAGCAGGGAATGGAACACCTTAACACTACAAGAGTCGGCTATCTGTACTCTGTAAACAGCAGGGAATGGAACACCTTAACACTACAAGAGTCGCCTATCTGTACTCTGTACACAGCAGGGAATGGAACACCTTAACAATACAAGAGTCAGCTATCTGTACTCTGTACACAGCAGGGAATGAAACACCTTAACACTACAAGAGTCGGCTATCTATACTCTGTACACAGCAGAGAATGGAACACCTTAACACTACAAGAGTCAGCTCTCTGTACTCTGTACACAGCAGGGAATGGAACACCTTAATACTACAAAAGTCGGCTATCTGTACTCTGTACACAGCAGGGAATGGAACACCTTAACACTACGAGAGTCGGCTATCTGTACTCTGTACACAGCATGGAATGGAACACCTTAACAATACAAGATTCGGCTCTCTGTACTCTTTACACAGAATAGAATGGAACACCTTAACGCTACAAGAGTCGGCTCTCTGTACTCTGTACACAGTAGGGAATGGAACACCTTAACACTACAAGAGTCGGCTATCTGTACTCTGTACACAGCAGGAAATGGAACACCTTAACACTACAAGAGTCGGCTATCTGTACTCTGTACACAACAGGGAATGGAACACCTTAACACTACCAGAGTCGGCTATCTGTACTCTGTACACAGCAGGGAATGGAACACCTTAACAATACAAGAGTCGGCTCTCTGTACTCTGTACACAGCAGGGAATGAAACACTTTAACACTACAAAAGTCGGCTCTCTGTACTCTGTACACAGCAGGGAATGCAACACCTTAACACTACAAGAGTCGCTATCTGTACTCTGTACACAGCAGGGAATGGAACACCTTACACTACAAGAGTCGGCTCTCTGTACTCTGTACACAGCATGGAATGGAACACCTTAACACTACAAGAGTCGGCTCTCTGTACTCTGTACACAGCAGGGAATGGAACACCTTAACACTACAAGAGTCGGCTATCTGTACTCTGTACACAGCAGGGAATGGAACACCTTAACACTACAAGAGTCGGCTATCTGTACTCTGTAAACAGCAGGGAATGGAACACCTTAACACTACAAGAGTCGGCTATCTGTACTCTGTACACAGCAGGGAATGGAACACCTTAACACTACAAGAGTCGGCTATCTGTACTCTGTACACAGCAGGAAATGGAACACATTAACACTACAAGAGGCGGCTATCTGTACTCTGTACACAGCAGGGAATGGAACACCTTAACACTACAAGAGTCGGCTATTTGTACTCTGTAAACAGCAAAGAATGGAACACCTTAACACTACAAGAGTCGCCTATCTGTACTCTGTACACAGCAGGGAATGGAACACCTTAACACTACAAGAGACGGCTATCTGTACTCTGTACAAAGCAGGGAATGGAACACCTTAACAATACAAGAGTCAGCTCTCTGTACTCTGTACACAGCAGGGAATGGAACACCTTAACACTACAAAAGTCGGCTCTCTGTACTCTGTACACAGCAGGAAATGGAACACATTAACACTACAAGAGTCGGCTATCTGTACTCTGTACACAGCAGGGAATGGAACACCTTAACACTACAAGAGTCGGCTATCTGTACTCTGTAAACAGCAGTGAATGGAACACCTTAACAATACAAGAGTCAGCTATCTGTACTCTGTACACAGCATGGAATGGAACACCTTAACAATACAAGATTCGGCTCTCTGTACTCTTTACACAGAATAGAATGGAACACCTTAACGCTAGAAGAGTCGGCTCTCTGTACTCTGTACACAGTAGGGAATGGAACACCTTAACACTACAAGAGTCGGCTATCTGTACTCTGTACACAGCAGGAAATGGAACACCTTAACACTACAAGAGTCGGCTATCTGTACTCTGTACACAACAGGGAATGGAACACCTTAACACTACCAGAGTCGGCTATCTGTACTCTGTACACAGCAGGGAATGGAACACCTTAACAATACAAGAGTCGGCTCTCTGTACTCTGTACACAGCAGGGAATGGAACACCTTAACACTACAAGAGTCGCTATCTGTACTCTGTACACAGCAGGGAATGGAACACCTTACACTACAAGAGTCGGCTCTCTGTACTCTGTACACAGCATGGAATGGAACACCTTAACACTACAAGAGTCGGCTCTCTGTACTCTGTACACAGCAGGGAATGGAACACCTTAACACTACAAGAGTCGGCTATATGTACTCTGTACACAGCAGGGAATGGAACACCTTAACACTACAAGAGTCGGCTATCTGTACTCTGTAAACAGCAGGGAATGGAACACCTTAACACTACAAGAGTCGGCTATCTGTACTCTGTACACAGCAGGGAATGGAACACCTTAACACTACAAGAGTCGGCTATCTGTACTCTGTAAACAGCAGGGAATGGAACACCTTAACACTACAAGAGTCGGCTATCTGTACTCTGTACACAGCAGGGAATGGAACACCTTAACACTACAAGAGTCGGCTATCTGTACTCTGTACACAGCAGGAAATGGAACACATTAACACTACAAGAGTCGGCTATCTGTACTCTGTACACAGCAGGGAATGGAACACCTTAACACTACAAGAGTCGGCTATCTGTACTCTGTAAACAGCAGGGAAAGGAACACCTTAACACTACAAGAGTCGCCTATCTGTACTCTGTACACAGCAGGGAATGGAACACCTTAACACTACAAGAGACGGCTATCTGTACTCTGTACAAAGCAGGGAATGGAACACCTTAACAATACAAGAGTCAGCTCTCTGTACTCTGTACACAGCAGGGAATGGAACACATTAACACTACAAGAGTCGGCTATCTGTACTCTGTACACAGCAGGGAATGGAACACCTTAACACTACAAGAGTCGGCTATCTGTACTCTGTAAACAGCAGGGAATGGAACACCTTAACACTACAAGAGTCGCCTATCTGTACTCTGTACACAGCAGGGAATGGAACACCTTAACAATACAAGAGTCAGCTATCTGTACTCTGTACACAGCAGGGAATGAAACACCTTAACACTACAAGAGTCGGCTATCTATACTCTGTACACAGCAGAGAATGGAACACCTTATCACTACAAGAGTCAGCTCTCTGTACTCTGTACACAGCAGGGAATGGAACACCTTAATACTACAAAGTCGGCTATCTGTACTCTGTACACAGCAGGGAATGGAACACCTTAACACTACGAGAGTCGGCTATCTGTACTCTGTACACAGCATGGAATGGAACACCTTAACATTACAACAGTCGGTTCTCTGTATACTGTACACAGCATGGAATGGAACACCTTAACACTACGAGAGTCGGCTATCTGTATACTGTACATAGCATGGAATGGAACACCTTAACACTACGAGAGTCGGCTATCTGTACTCTGTACACAGCATGGAATGGAACACCTTAACAATACAAGATTCGGCTCTCTGTACTCTTTACACAGAATAGAATGGAACACCTTAACGCTACAAGAGTCGGCTCTCTGTACTCTGTACACAGTAGGGAATGGAACACCTTAACACTACAAGAGTCGGCTATCTGTACTCTGTACACAGCAGGAAATGGAACACATTAACACTACAAGAGTCCGCCATCTGTATTCTGTACACAGCAGGGAATGGAACACCTTAACACTACAAGAGTCGGCTATCTGTACTCTGTACACAGCAGGGAATGGAACATCTTAACACTACAAGAGTCGGATCTCTGTACTCTGTACACAGCATGAAATGAGACACCTTAACACTACAAGAGTCGGCTATCTGTACTCTGTACACAGCAGGGAATGGAACACATTAACACTACAAGAGTCGGCTATCTGTATTCTGTACACAGCAGGGAATGGAACACCTTAACACTACAAGAGTTATGCTTTCTTCATTTTTTCTGATTCTTCGTTTGTAATGAACCACTACCATTAACCCTGAGGTGATGTTCCTAACCATTCAAAAAGATTTACACGGTTCCAATAGTCAGTGGTTTTCCCGATTCACCACAAAAAAACAAAATGTTCCGTTCTGGTGTGACAAACAAGAAACAAACAGTTCAGAAAATTAGTTCTAGAACAGAATTAGATAATAACATTAGATAATTAGATAATATCATACTGATAACTCCTTATTTACCTACACACATCCAGATCCTATATCATACTGACAACTCCTTATTTACCTACACACATCCAGATCCTATATAAGACTGATAACTCCTTATATAACACCACATATCCAGATCCTATATAATAATGATAACTCCTTATATAACACCACACATCCAGATCCTATATAATACTGATAACTCCTGATATACCTACACACATCCAGATCCTATATAATACTGATAACTCCTTATATAACACCACATATCCAGATCCTACATAACACTGATAACTCCTTATATAACACCACACATCCAGATCCTATATAAGACTGATAACTCCTTATATAACACCACATATCCAGATCCTATATAATACTGATAACTCCTTATATACCTACACACATCCAGATCCTATATAAGACTGATAACTCCTTATATACCTACACACATCCAGATCCTATATAATACTGATAACTCCTTATATAACACCACATATCCAGATTCTATATAATACTGATAACTCCTTATATACCTACACACATCCAGATTCTACATAACACTGATAACTCCTTACATACCTACACACATCCAGATCCTATATAATACTGATAACTCCTTATATAACACCACATATCCAGATCCTATATAACACTGATAACTCCTTATATAACTACACACATCCAGATCCTATATAACACTGATAACTCCTTATATACCTACACACATCCAGATTCTACATAACACTGATAACTCCTTATATACCTACACACATACAGATTCTACATAACACTGATAACTCCTTATATACCTTCACACAACCAGATCCTATATAACACTGATAACTCCTTATATACCTTCACACATCCAGATCCTATATAACACTGATAACTCCTTATATAACTACACACATCCAGATCCTATATAACATTGATAACTCCTTATATACCTACACACATCCAGATTCTACATAACACTGATAACTCCTTATATACCTACACACATCCAGATTCTAAGCATAACTTTGATAACTCCTTATATACCTACACACATCCGGATCCTATATAACACTGATAACTCCTTATAAACTACACACATCCGGATCCTGTAACACTGATAACTCTTTATATACCTACACACATCCAGATTCTACATAACACTCATAACTCCTTATATACCTACACACATCCAGATCCTATATAATACTGATAACTCCTTATATAACACCACATATCCAGATCCTATATAAAATGATAGCTCCTTATATACCTACACACATCCATATCCTATATAATACTGATAACTCCTTATATAACACCACATATCCAGATCCTATATAACACTGATAACTCCTTATATAACACCACATATCCAGATTCTACATAACACTGATAACTCCTTATATACCTACACACATCCAGATTCTACATAACACTGATAACTCCTTATATACCTACACACATCCAGATCCTATATAACACTGATAACTCCTTATATACCTACACACATCCAGATCCTATATAATACTGATAACTCCTTATATACCTACATACATCCAGATCCCTCTATAACACTGATAACTCTTTATATACCTACAAACATTCAGATTCTACGTAACTCTGATAACTCCTTATATACTTACACACATCCAGATCCTATATAATACTGATAACTCCTTATATAACACCACATATCCAGATCCTATATAATAATGATAACTCCTTAACCTACACACATACAGATCCTATATAATACTGATAACTCCTTATATAACACCACATATCCACATCCTATATAACACTGATAACTACATATATACCGACACATATCGAGATCCTATATAACACTGATAACTCCTTATATACCTACACACATCCAGATCCTATATAACACTGATAACTCCTTTTTTGCCTACACACATCGGATCCTATATAATACTGATAACTCATATATAACACCACATATCCAGATCACTATATAATACTGATAACTCCTTATATAACACCACACATCCAGGATCCTATAATACTGATAACTCCTTATATAACTACACACATCCGGATCCTATATCATGCTGATAACTCTCTATATACCTACACACATCCAGATCCTATATAACACTGATAACTCCTTATATACCTACACACATCCAAATCCTATATAACACTGATAACTCCTTATATACCTACACACATCCAGATTTTATATAATACTGATAACTCCTTATATACCACCACACATCCAGATCCTATATAACACTGATAACTCTTTATATAACACCACATCCGGATCCTATATAATACTGATAACTCCTTATATAACACCACATATCCAGATCCTGTATAATACTGATAACTCCTTATATACCTACACACATCCAGATTCTACATAACACTGATAACTCCTTATATACCTATACACATCCAGATCCTATATAATACTGATAACTCCTTATATATCTACACACATCCAGATCCTATATAACACTGATAACTCCTTATATACCTACACACATCCAGATTCTACATAACACTGATAACTCCTTATATACCTACACACATCCAGATTCTACATAACACTGATAACTCCTTATATACCTACACACATCCAGATTCTACGTAACACTGATAACTCCTTATATACCTACACACATCCAGATTCTACGTAACACTGATAACTCCTTATATACTTACACACATCCAGATCCTATATAATACTGATAACTCCCTATATAACACCACATATCCAGATCCTATATAACACTGATAACTCCTTTTTTACCTACACACATCCAGATCCTATATAATACTGATAACTCCTTATATACCTACACACATCCAGATTCTACATAACACTGATAACTCCGTATATACCTACACACATCCAGATTCTACATAACACTGATAACTCCTTATATACCTACACACATCCAGATTCTACATAACACTGATAACTCCTTATATACCTACACACATCCAGATTCTACATAACACTGATAACTCCTTATATACCTACACATATCCAGACCCTATAGAACACTGATAACTCCTTATATACCTACACACATCCAGATTCTGCATAACACTGATAACTCCTTATATACCTGCACACATCCAGATCTCTATATAACACTGATAACTCATATATGCCTGCACACATCCAGATTCTGCATGGCACTGATAACTCCTTATATACCTACACACATCCAGATTCTACATAACACTGATAACTCCTTATATACCTACACACATCCAGATTCTACATAACACTGATAACTCCTTATATACCTACACACATCCAGATTCTACGTAACACTGATAACTCTTATATACTTTACACATCCGGATCCTGTATAATACTGATAACTCATATGGCACCACATATCCGGATCCTGTATAATAATGATAACTCCTTATATACCTACACACATCCAGATCCTATATAATACTGATAACTCCTTATATAACACCACATATCCACATCCTATATAACACTGATAACTCCATATATACCGACACATATCCAAATCCTATATAACACTGATAACTCCTTATATACCTACACACATCCAGATCCTATATAACACTGATAACTCCTTTTTTACCTACACACATCGAGATCCTATATAATACTGATAACTCCTTATATACCTACACACATCCAGATTCTACATAACACTGATAACTCCTTATATACCTACACACATCCAGATTCTACATAACACTGATAACTCCTTATATACCTACACATATCCAGACCCTATAGAACACTGATAACTCCTTATATACCTACACACATCCAGATTCTACATAACACTGATAACTCATTATATACCTGCACATCCAGATCCTACATAACACTGATAACTCCTTATATACCTACACACATCCAGATTCTACATAACACTGATAACTCCTTATATACCTACACACATCCAGATCCTAGATAACACTGATAACTCCTCATATAACACCACACATCCAGATCCTATATAATACTGATAACTCCTTATATACCTAGACACATCCAGATTCTCTATAATACTGATAGCTCCTTATATAACACCACACATCCAGATCCTATATAATACTGATAACTCCTTATATACCCACACACATCCAGATTCTACATAACACTGATAACTCCTTATATACCCACACACATCCAGATCCTATATAATACTGATAACTCCTTATATAACACCACACATCCAGATCATATATAATACTGATAACTCCTTATATACCTAGACACATCCAGATCCTATATAATACTGATAACTCCTTATATTCCTACACACATCCAGATCCTATATGATACTGATAATTTCTTATATACCTACACACATCCAGATCCTATATAATAATGATAACTCCTTATATGCCTACACACATCCAGATTCTACATAACACTGATAACTCCTTATATACCTACACACATCCAGATCCTATATAATACTGATAACTCCTTATATAACACCACATATCCAGATCCTATATAATACTGATAACTCCTTATATACCTACACACATCCAGATCCTATATAAGACTGATAACTCCTTATATAACACCACACATCCAGATCCTATATAATACTGATAACTCCTTATATAACACCACATATCCAGATCCTACATAACACTGATAATTCCTTATATAACACCACACATCCAGATCATATATAAGACTGATAACTCCTTATATAACACCACATATCCAGATCCTATATAATACTGATAACTCCTTATATACCTACAGACATCCAGATCCTATATAAGACTGATAACTCCTTATATACCTACACACATCCGGATCTATATAATACTGATAACTCATATATAACACCACATATCCAGATTCTATATAATACTGATAACTCCTTATATACCTACACACATCCAGATTCTACATAACACTGATAACTCCTTATATAACACCACATATCCAGATCCTATATAATACTGATAACTCCTTATATACCTACACACATCCAGATTCTACATAACACTGATAACTCCTTATATACCTACACACATCCAGATCCTATATAACACTGATAACTCCTTATATAACTACACACATCCAGATCCTATATAACACTGATAACTCTTTATATGCCTACACACATCCGGATTCTGCATAACACTGATAACTCGTATATGCCTACACGCATCCAGATCCTATATAATGCTGATAACTCCTTATATAACACCACATATCCAGATCCTATATAAAATGATAACTCCTTATATACCTACACACATCCAGATCCTATATAATACTGATAACTCCTTATATAACACCACATATCCAGATCCTATATAACACTGATAACTCCTAAAATACCTACACACATCCAGATCCTATATAACACTGATAACTCCTTATATACCTACACACATCCAGATCCCTCTATAACACTGATAACTCCTTATATAACTACACACATCCAGATCCTATATAACACTGATAACTCCTTATATACCTACACACATCTGGATCTATATAATACTGATAACTCCTTATATACCTACACATCCAGATTCTGCATAATACTGATAACTCTTATATACCTACACACATCGGATCCTGTATAATGCTGATAACTCATATATACTCACCGCATCCAGATCTATATATAATGATAACTCCTTATATACCTACACACATCCAGATTCTACATAACACTGATAACTCCTTATATACCTACACACATCCAGATCCTATATAACACTGATAACTCCTTATATAACTACACACATCCAGATCCTATATAACACTGATAACTCCTTATATACTTACACACATCCAGATTCTACATAACACTGATAACTCCTTATATACCTACACACATCCAGATCCTATATAATACTGATAACTCCTTATATAACACCACATATCCAGATCCTATATAAAAATGATAACTCCTTATATACCTACACACATCCAGATCCTATATAATACTGATAACTCCTTATATAACACCACATATCCAGATCCTATATAACACTGATAACTCCTAAAATACCTGCGCACATCCGGATCATATATAACACTGATAACTCCTTATATGCCTACACACATCCGGATCCTCTATAACACTGATAACTCGTATATAACTACACACATCCGGATCCTATATAATACTGATGGCTCCTTATGCCTACACACATCCGGATCCTGTATAACACTGATAACTCCTTATATACCTGCACACATCCAGTTCTGCATAACTTGCTGATGGCTCTTATATACTCCTACACATCCAGATCCTATATAATACTGATAACTCCTATATAACACCACATATCCAGATCCTATATAAAGATGATAACTCTTATGTACTCTACACACATCCGGATCTATATATTACTGATGGCTCCTTATATAACACCACATATCCGGATCCTGTATAGCACTGATAACTCCTAAAATACCTACACACGTCCGGATCCTATATAATACTGATAACTCCTTATATACCTGCACGTCCAGATCCTCTATAACACTGATAACTCCTTATATAACTACACATCCGGATCTCTATATAACACTGATAACTCCTATATACCTACACACATCCGGATCCTATATAACACTGATAACTCTATATACCTGCACGCATCCAGATTCTACATAATACTGATGGCTCCTTATATACCTACACACATCCGGATCCTATATAATACTGATGGCTCGTATATAACACCACATATCCGGATCTCATATAATAATGATAACTCTTATATACCTGCACGCATCCAGATCCTATATAATACTGATAACTCGTATATAACACCACATATCTGGATCTCTATATAACACTGATAACTCGCTTATATACCTACACATATCCGGATCTATATAACACTGATAACTCCTTATATACCTACACACATCGGATCCTATATAACACTGATAACTCTTATATAACACCACATATCGGATCCTATATAACACTGATAACTCCTTATATACCTACACATATCGAGATCCTATATAACACTGATAACTCCTTATATACCTACACACATCCAGATCCTATATAATACTGATAACTCCTTATATAACACCACATATCCAGATCCTATATAATAATGATAACTCCTTATATACCTACACACATCAAGATCCTATATAATACTGATAACTCCTTATATAACACCACATATCCAGATCCTATATAATAATGATAACTCCTTATATACCTACACACATCAAGATCCTATATAACACTGATAACTCCTTATATACCTACACACATCCAGATCCTATATAACACTGATAACTCCTTATATACCTACACACATCCAGATCCTATATAACACTGATAACTCCTTTTTGACCTACACACATCCAGATCCTATATAATACTGATAACTCCTTATATAACACCACATATCCAGATCCTATATAATAATGATAACTCCTTATATACCTACACACATCAAGATCCTATATAATACTGATAACTCCTTATATACCTACACACATCCAGATCCTATATAATACTGATAACTCCTTATATACCTACACACATCAAGATCCTATATAATACTGATAACTCCTTATATACCTACACACATCCAGATCCTATATAATACTGATAACTCCTTATATACCTACACACATCCAGATCCTATATAATACTGATAACTCCTTATATACCTACACACATCCTGATTCTATATAATACTGATAACTCGTTATGTTTCTGCACATATCCAGAACCTACATAATACTGATAACTCCTTATATTAAACTGCTTATTTCTGAAATAGTTTTATATGTATTCATATCAACATATTTGGCCGTATTAAGACTCGACCACAAGAGTGATAATTAAAAAGTGATAAAACCTACGCTTTTCTAGTCAGTCATACATTTATAGAGTTAATAGGTGCATAGAGTTAACAGAAGCTACCTAATAGCTAGTTCTTCATTGAGCTCCAATTTTAGCAATGGCTCGTGCATCATGGGTTGCCTAGAGTATGTTTCCTAACTAATTTCAATTCCAAGAATGTGTCTCCTAACTTATTTAGTTTCCTATAATATATCTTACACTTAATCTAATTGCCTAGAGTATGTCTCTCAGCTAATGTATTTGCCTAGAGTATGTCTTTTTACTGATTTCGCTGCCCATAATTTGTCTCATGAATAATTAGGATGCTCCAAATGTTTCTGAACTAATTTACTGGTTTAGAACGTGTTCGTAACTCATTGGAATGCATATAATACATCTCCTAACTTATTAAGTTATCCCTGATATGTGTCCTAACTAGATTTGATGCACAAAATATGTCAGGAAACATATTTTGTTATTATGATAAGTAGATATCACGTATTTTGAACTAACTTTAATTGTATTGTGTATATTTATGTTATTACAGAGCATTCAAGAATAGAATAAGAAAGTGAACCATTTCCTGCTTTCGAAAACAGGTTTCGAAATCTGGTTCGATTTTGTTTCCTCGTCACTGGTTGTAGTTTGACCATGTGTTAATACTTTAGAACGAGTTTCAAATATGTGTAAATGTTCTCCAGCCAAAACAGAAGTTTTTATTTATAACCACATAAAAATTCAACCATCTAATCCAAAGTATTACGGGGTAATTAAATAAAAACGTAACTGCTAAAATGGAGGTTTTTTACTGAAATTCTTTATTATAAAGTGAACATAAAAAACACCAATGAAAAATAACAAAGATATTTTTTTTAGAATCTTTTACGTCAGTGAGATTTTGAAGTTCTGTCATTTAAGTAACTTGTGTTTCTTAGAAATTTGTATTCACAAAAGAAATACAAGTAAAACTGGAACAGCGGCCCCTTTTTACAGATCAGTGTAAAATAATATTCAACAGAAATCCACCCGATTTTATCAAAATCGGTTCATTTCTGACTGAGCTGTAAGGTAAAACTAATGTGAAAAAATCAGTTCACATGTTAATAGAAAGGGATTTTCTGTATCTTTGTGACCTAGATGCAGCTTTGAACTTTGACCTCAATCTTTTTAAAACTAATCAACTCTAATTTGGATTATAATACAAACGTGTACTAATTTTCGTAATCTGAAGGTCGCGGTTTCGAATCCCCGTCACACCAAATATGCTTGCTCTTTCAGCCGTGGGGGCGTTAAAAATGTGACGGTCAATCCCACTATTCGTTAGTAAAAGAGTAGCCCAAGAGTTGACTGCGGATGGTGATGACTAGCTGCCTTCCCTCTAATCTTACACTGCTAAATTAGGGACGGCTAGCGCAGATAGCCCTCGTGCAGCTTTGCTCAAATAATTCAAAACATAAACAAACTAATTTTCATCCAGATCCATTCATTCGTTTTCGAGAAATCGCCTTGATGAAAAAAACACAAAACAAACACAACCTCCGTCCGTCTACCTTTCCTAGTGAAGATAAAAACTGAAATGATTGAACCTATATTGAAAACTTATTTCTTGTGCTACGTTTTACTCTGTACAGACGGTGGAAGAAAGATGTCGCCATCAGCGTATTTGTAGAATACAGACAGGTCCAGAATCTTTTGGCAAGGATCCCTGTCCAGGTGTTCGGAAATATGCTGAGGTCGTCTATAAGTGTAGACCAAGTAAGATAGTTCAGTTTTATTTCATAAATATATGTAAAAGTCATTTGATGCGTTGATTTAAGTGTTTTCGTGTTACAATAACAAAATAATCCGTTATTTCATCAGTATAGGTTAAAAATAATCGCTTCTTTAAGCCTATTCTAATTGCTTCAATTTTTATTAAAACAATCTCAATACTGCTCCAAATATATGTTAAATATTTACAAAATTTACTTAGAAGAAACATTAACATGAGAAAATAGTATCAAATACAAACACTCAAAGTAATGTTTGTTCATACTAATGTAACATTAGGTTGTCCCTGTCTCTAGCATTAAACTAATGTTTGTTCATACTAGTGTAACATTAGGTTGTCCCTGTCTCTAGCATTAAACTAATGTTTGTTTATGCTAGTGTAACATTAGGTTGTCCCTGTCTCTAGCATTAAACTAATGTTTGTTTATGCTAGTGTAACATTAGGTTGTCCCTGTCTCTAGCATTAAACTAATGTTTGTTCATACTAGTGTAACATTAGGTTGTCCCTGTGTCTAGCATTAAACAAATGTTCGTTCTTACTAGTGTAACATTAGGTTGTCCCTGTCTCTAGCATTAAACAAATGTTCGTTCTTACTAGTGTAACATTACGTTGTCCTTGTCTCTGGCATTAATTTTAGGTTGTCCTAATCTCTAACATTAAAGTAATGTCCTTTCTTACCAGTGTAACATGTTGTCCTTGTCTCTAGCATTGAAGTTCGTCCTTACTAATGTGACATTAGGTTGAGTGTTTTCTCTAAATGCTTTATTATTTTAATTGGAAACTAGTGTAGTTTGAGTATATGTGTGTCTCAAAATATTTGTTGTTTAAACTGATGTTTTTATGAAGTTTGAATGTAATACCATAATGAGGGTGCGTGGCTCATATTGTTTTTATGTTCAGGTTCTTTTATCAACAAAATTGTGTGCGAACACGAGAGACTTCTGATAGAGTGCGAGAAATCTCGACGGATTGTCATCTACTCAGCGTCGTTTGGGGGAACACATCATGCCATTTACGAATGTCCACAGAAGACCAGAAAAATGGCTCCAGGTTAACTCTCAAGAAACATTACATTACTAATGAGTTTGTTTCATATATTCGTTATTTCAAGATTAATTTAACAATGTTAAATAATTAACCGATTATATTTAGAAAGGCCTAACTTGAGAAAGCGGTAAAACAGACCTCGAAGAGATAGGTAATCAGTATCAAATTGCATAAATTTCTTGAACGTGTCCCGCAACGTCAGACTAACTTTTCCACTAGGGCTAGGCCTAAATGTATGTATATATACTGTCGATGGTACTCCTGCAGCCCATTGATAATTGATTTTTGTTTTTTAAGGAGTAATAAGTAGGACTTGCCAATAACCTCTGAAAAATTACAGTTCGTGGTCAAATTAGTGCTGAAAATTTTGGGCCTGTTGAATGCCTAGTCTACAATACATTAGTGAAATAATAAGGGCGAGGCAAAATATAAATGGTAAGCCTAAATCACTATTCACAGCGCAAAATTATGCCTACTAATCCAGTGTCGTATAACTTTAGATTTTATCGCTGTACTTTTGCGTCATATATATTTGTGTTTTAATTATCGTTGTAATGCAACAATATGATGTTTAATTAATTACTCATTATTAAAAACAAACATTTAGATTAATTCGACAATATTTTAACCAAAACACAAAAAGGGCGGTTCTTACATAAAGCATAAGCCGTAAACTACACAACTTACCCACCAACGACGAATCATATAAGTATGAAGTAATTTCAACTAACTTTTTCGTTGTATTATGGGATTGTAGAGATGGAAAGACTCTAATTGTTCTTAAAATTTGCAAGAAGATTATACAATTGAAACAGTTTATTTGATCGGAATTTTTACTGAATGGCTATAGAGATGGAACGTTAAATAGGTTGTATTAACAATAAGAATCGTTTTTGATGGTAGTTACTGAGAAAAAGACGCTATTAATGTTAGATATTCATGTTCTGAGACAAGAAACTTTCCATGTTGTTACTTATCTGTTATTAAGAGTAAGGAATTACTCATTATGCTATATATACATATATTCATATTCTGAAAATAAGAAATTAGACATAATCTTTGTTGTATATTACATTGTCATGGTAGCTACGCGACAGATATAATATTTGTTATATATTAGATTGTCATGGTAGCTACGCGACAGATATAATCTTTGTTGTATATTAGATTGTTATGGTAGCTACGCGACAGATATAATCTTTGTTGTATATTAGATTGTCATGGTAGCTACGCGACAGATATAATATTTGTTATATATTAGATTGTCATGGTAGCTACGCGACAGATATAATCTTTGTTGTATATTAGATTGTTATGGTAGCTACGCGACAGATATAATCTTTGTTGTATATTAGATTGTCATGGTAGCTACGCGACAGATATAATATTTGTTGCATATTAGATTGTCATGGTAGCTACGCGACAGATATAATATTTGTTGTATATTAGATTGTTATGGTAGCTACGCGACAGATATAATATTTGTTGTATATTAGATTGTTATGGTAGCTACGCGACAGATATAATCTTTGTTGTATATTAAATTGTTATGGTAGCTACGCGACAGATATAATATTTGTTGTATATTAGATTGTCATGGTAACAACGCGACAGATATAATATTTGTTATATATTAGATTGTTATGGTAGCTACGCGACAGATATAATATTTGTTGTATATTAGATTGTTATGGTAGCTACGCGACAGATATAATATTTGTTGTATATCAGATTGTCATGGTAACTACGCGACAGATATAATATTTGTTGCATATTAGATTGTCATGGTAGCTACGCGACAGACATATAATATTTGCTGTATAATAGATTGCCATGGTAACCACGCGACAGATATAATATTTGTTGTATATTAGATTGTCATGGTAGCTACGCGACAGATATAATATTTGTTGTATATTAGATTGTCATGGTAGCTACGCGACAGATATAATATTTGTTGTATATTAGATTGTCATGGTAGCTACGCGACAGATATAATATTTGTTGCATATTAGATTGTCATGGTAGCTACGCGACAGATATAATCTTTGTTGTATATTAGATTGTCATGGTAATTACGCGACAGATATAATATTTGTTGTATATTAGATTGTCATGGTAGCTACGCGACAGATATAATATTTGTTGTATATTAGATTGTTATGGTAGCTACGCGACAGACATAATATTTGTTGCATATTAGATTGTCATGGTAACCACGCGACAGATATAATATTTGCCGCATATTAGATTGTCATGGTAGCTACGCGACAGATATAATATTTGTTGTATATTAGATTACCATGGTAACTACGCGACAGATATAATATTTGTTGTATATTAGATTGTCATGGTAGCTACGCGACAGATATAATATTTGTTGCATATTACATTGTCGCTGGTAGCCACGCGACAGATATAATATTTGTTGTATATTAGATTGTCATGGTAGCCACGCGACAGATATAACATTTGCCGCATAATAGATTGTCATGCGTAGCCACGCGACAGATATAATCTTTGCTTGTATAATAGATTGTCATTGTAATTACGACAGATATAATATTTGTTGTATATTAGATTGTCATGGTAGCTACGCGACAGATATAATATTTGTTGTATATTAGATTGTTATGGTAGCTACGCGACAGATATAATATTTGTTGTATATTAGATTGTCATGGTAACTACGCGACAGATATAATATTTGTTGTATATTAGATTGTTATGGTAGCTACGCGACAGATATAATCTTTGTTGTATATTAGATTGTCGCGGTAACTACGCGACAGATATAATATTTGTTGTATATTAGATTGTTATGGTAGCTACGCGACAGATATAATATTTGTTGTATATCAGATTGTCATGGTAACTACGCGACAGACATAATATTTGTTGTATATTAGATTGTTATGGTAGCTACGCGACAGATATAATATTTGTTGTATACTAGATTGTCATAGTAACTACGCGACAGATATAATATTTGTTGCATATTAGATTGTCATGGTAACTACGCGACAGATATAATATTTGTTATATATTAGATTGTCGCGGTAACTACGCGACAGATATAATATTTGTTGCATAATAGATTGTTATGGTAGCTACGCGACAGATATAATATTTGTTGTATACTAGATTGTCATAGTAACTACGCGACAGATATAATATTTGTTGTATATTAGATTGTCATGGTAACTACGCGACAGATATAATATTTGTTGTATATTAGATTGTCATGGTAACTACGCGACAGATATAATATTTGTTGTATATTAGATTGTCATGGTAGCTACGCGACAGATATAATATTTGTTGTCTATCAGATTGTCATGGTAACTACGCGACAGATATAATATTTGTTGTATATTAGATTGTCATGGTAACTACGCGACAGATATAATATTTGTTGTATATTAGATTGTTATGGTAGCTACGCGACAGATATAATATTTGCTGTATATTAGATTGTCATGGCAACTACGCGACAGATATAATATTTGTTGTATATTAGATTGTTATGGTAGCTACGCGACAGATATAATATTTGTTGCATATCAGATTGTCGCGGTAGCTACGCGACAGATATAATATTTGCTTGTATATTAGATTGTCATGGCAACCACGCGACAGATATAATATTTGTTGTATATTAGTTTGTCATGCGTAGCCGCGCGACAGATATAATATTTGTTGTATATTAGATTGTCATGGTAGCTACGCGACAGACATAATCTTTGTTGTATATTAGATTGTCAGCGGTAGCCACGCGACAGATATAATATTTGCCGCATATTAGATTGTCATGGTAGCCACGCGACAGATACAATCTTTGCTGTATATTAGATCGTCATGGTAATTACGCGACAGATATAATATCGGTTGTATATTAGATTGTCATGGTAGCCACGCGACAGATATAACATTTGCTTGTATATTAGATTGTCATGGTAGCCACGCGACAGATATACAATATTTGCTGTATATTAGATTGTTATGGTAGCCACGCGACAGATATAATATTTGTTGCATATTAGATTGTCATGGTAACCACGCGACAGACATAATATTTGCTGCATAATAGATTGTTATGGTAGCCACGCGACAGACATAACATTTGCTGCATAATAGATTGTTATGGTAGCCACGCGATCAGATATAATATTTGCTGCATATTAGATTGTTATGGTAGCCACGCGACAGATATAATATTTGCTGGTGTATATTAGATTGTCGCGGTAACTACGCGACAGATATAATATTTGTTGTATATTAGATTGTTATGGTAGCCACGCGACAGACATAATATTTGCTGTATATCAGACTGTCATGGTAACCACGCAAACAGATATAATCTTTGCTGTATATTAGATTGTCGTCATGGTAACTACGCGACAGATATAATATTTGTTGTATATTAGATTGTTATGGTAGCTACGCGACAGATACAATATTTGTTGTATATTAGATTGTCATGGTAACTACGCGACAGATATAATATCTGCTGTATATTAGATTGTTATGGTAGCTACGCGACAGATATAATCTTTGCTTGTATATTAGATTGTCATGGCAACTACGCGACAGATATAATATTTGTTGTATATTAGATTGTCAGCGGTAACTACGCGACAGACATAATATTTGCTGTATAATAGATTGTTGCGGTAGCCACGCGACAGATATAATATTTGTTGTATAATCAGATTGTCATGGTAACTACGCGACAGATATAATATTTGCTGTATATTAGATTGTCATGGCAACTACGCGACAGATATAATATTTGCCGTATATTAGTTTGTCATGGTAGCCGCGCGACAGATATAATATTTGCTGCATATTAGATTGTCATGGTAGCCACGCGACAGATATAATCTTTGTTGTATATTAGATTGTCATGGTAGCTACGCGACAGATATAATATTTGCTGCATATAGATTGTCATGGTAGCTACGCGACAGATATAATCTTTGCTGTATAATAGATTGTCATGGTAATTACGCGACAGATATAATATTTGTTGTATAATAGATTGTCATGGTAGCTACGCGACAGATATAATATTTGTTGCATATTAGATTGTTATGGTAGCCACGCGACAGATATAATATTTGTTGTATATTAGATTGTCATGGTAGCTACGCGACAGATATAATATTTGTTGTATATTAGATTGTCATGGTAACCACGCGACAGACATAATATTTGTTGTATATTAGATTGTTATGGTAGCCACGCGACAGATATAATATTTGTTGTATATTAGATTGTTGCGGTAGCCACGCGACAGATATAATATTTGTTGTATATTAGATTGTTATGGTAGCTACGCGACAGATATAATATTTGTTGTATATTAGATTGTCAGCGGTAACTACGCGACAGATATAATATTTGTTGTATATTAGATTGTTATGGTAGCTACGCGACAGATATAATATTTGCTGTATATCAGATTGTCATGGTAACTACGCAAACAGATATAATCTTTGCTGTATATTAGATTGTCAGCGGTAACTACGCGACAGATATAATATTTGTTGTATATTAGATTGTTATGGTAGCTACGCGACAGATATAATATTTGTTGTATATTAGATTGTCATGGTAACTACGCGACAGATATAATATCTGTTGTATATTAGATTGTTATGGTAGCTACGCGACAGATATAATCTTTGTTGTATATTAGATTGTCATGGTAACTACGCGACAGATATAATATTTGTTGTATATTAGATTGTCATGGTAACTACGCGACAGATATAATATTTGTTGTATATTAGATTGTTATGGTAGCTACGCGACAGATATAATATTTGTTGTATATCAGATTGTCATGGTAACTACGCGACAGATATAATATTTGTTGTATATTAGATTGTTATGGTAGCTACGCGACAGATATAATATTTGTTGTATACTAGATTGTCATGGTAACTACGCGAGAGATATAATATTTGTTGTATATTAGATTGTCATGGTAACTACGCGACAGATATAATATTTGTTGTATATTAGATTGTCATGGTAGCTACGCGACAGAGATAGTAATGCAGAGCTGTCTTGGGAGACGAAGGTGTTCTGTCCTCGCTTCTGTTCAGACTTTCGGGAAACCTGGTTGTCCAGCAGGTACTCGCCATTACCTCAAGGTTGTTTACACTTGTGGTAAGTAGGTTTTATTTATTATTCATCAAAGTTCGTTTAGTTCAAGTCGTAATTTCTTTATTGTCGTTATTTTGTGTAAATGATTGGAAGTTCTGTTCACATAAAAAAAAGACGGGTTAAGGCACTCGAATCGCAATCCGAAGGTCGTGGGTTTGAGTCCCCGTCACACCAAACGTGCTCGCCCTATCAGCCGTGGGGGCGTTATAATGTGAGGGCCAATCCCATTATTCGTTGGTAAAAGAGTAACCCAAGACTTGGCGGTAGATGGTGATGACTAGTCCATTTCCCTCTAATCTTGCACTGCTAAATTAGGGACGGTGAGCGCAGATAGCCCTAGTGTAGCTTTGTGTGAAATTCAAAACGAACAAACATACTTGAACTGTGATATGAACTCACAATTCTTTTGTGTGCTTCCATCAAGTAAAAGACACGCTAAAGACACATAACTCCACCCTCTAATTTTACAGTTTCTAAAGAAATACTTCGGAAGCCGGATATTGATGGACAGGAAAACACCGAAATCGACAAAACTGACTACTTTGTGGAAGAACCGAGATATGTAGCGCCACCCGTGGGTCAGAACAGAACTAGATGGAAAGGAAGTCTAGAATATACTGTAACTATCGGTAAAAGTACAGCCACTACGAAACACAAAACAGGTAATAGGAGTTGTTGCATTGTTGTTATGCACTTGACAGTATTACGATTATTTTGATAAATATTTACATCAGCGACAAAATTATGTTTCAAACAAGCGCTATTTAATTTACTTACTTTATATGAAAAAACAGATTGCTTTATAATCCTACACCTGTTTCGTGATTTTTGTGATAATATGTCAGATCCTTCTGATAACAAAGAATCGTAATAGCAGCTTTAAGAAATACTCCAAAAGAAACCAACAGTAGTTGTCAGAAAATATCCACAAAAAACAACAAAAACTGTCAGAAAATATACACACAAAAAACAACGATGACTGTCAGAAAATATACACAAAAAAACAACGGAAACTGTCAGAAAATATCCACACAAACAACAACGGAAACTGTCAGAAAATATCCACACAAACAACAACGGTAAATATCAGAAAATATCCATACAAAAAACAACGTTAACAGTCAGAATATATTCACACAAAAAACAACGGTAACAGTCAGAAAATATCCACACAAAATACAACGGTAACAGTCAGATAATATCCACACAAAAAACAACGGTAACAATCAGAAAATATCTATACAAAAAAGCAACGGTAACAATCAGAAAATATCTACACAAATAAACAACGGTAACATTCAGAAAATATCCACAAAAGACAACGGTAACAGTTAAGAAATATGCACAAAAACAACCGAAACTGTCAGAAAAAAACCAAAAAACAAAGGTTACTGTCAGAAAGTATCAACATAAAAACAAAGGTTACTCTCAGAAAGTATCCACATAAAAACAAAGTTAACTGTCAGAAAATATGCACACAAGAAACAACGGAAACTGTCAGAAAATATCCACACAAAAAACAACAGAAACTATCAGAAAATATCCACACAAAAAACAATGGAAACTGTCAGAAAATATCCACACAAAAAACAACAGTAGCAGAATATATCCACAAAGAAACAACGGTAACAGTCAGAATATATCCACACAAAAAACAACGGTAACAGAAAATATACACACATAAAACAACGGTAACAGAAAGTATCCACACAAAAAACAACGGTAACAGAAAGTATCCACACAAAAAACAACGATAACAGTCAGAATATATCCACACAAAAAATGACGGAAACAGTCAGAAAATATCCACAAAAAACAACGGTAACAATCAGAAAATATCCACAAAGAAACAACGCTAGCAGAAAATATCCACACAAAAAACAACGGAAACTGTCAGAAAATATCCACACACAAAAAAACGGTAACAGTCAGAAAATACCAACACAAGAAACAACGGTAACTGTTAGGAAATATCCACACAAAGAAACAACGGTAACAGTCAGAAAATATCCATACAAAAAACAACGGTAACAGTCAGAATATATCCACACAAAAAACAACGGTTACATAAAATATCCACACAAAAAACAACGGAATCTGTCAGAAAATATGCACACAAAATACAACGGTAACAGAAAATATGCACACAAAAAACAACGGTAACAGAAAGTATCCACACAAAAAACAACGGTAAAAGTCAGAATATATCCACACAAAAAATAACGGTAACAATCAGAAAATATCCACACAAAAAAACAACGGTAACAGTCTGAAAATATCCACACAAAAAACAACGGTAACAGAAAGTATCCACACAAGAAACAACGGTAACAGTTATGAAATATGCACAAAAACAACCGAAACTGTCAGAAAATATCCACACAAATAAACAACGGTAACAGTCAGAAAATATCCACAAAAAACAACGGTAACAGTCAGAAAATATCCACAAAAGACAGCAGTAACAGTTATGAAATATGCACAAAAACTACCGAAACTGTCAGAAAATATCCACACAAAAAACAATGGTTGCGGAAAATATCCACACAAAAAACAACAGTTGCGGAAAATATCCACACAAAAAACAACGGTAACAGAAAATATGCACACAAAAAACAATGGTAACAGTCAGAAAATATCCACACAAGAAACAACGGTAACAATCAGAAAATATCCACACAAAAAATATCGGTAACAGTCAGAAAATATCCACACAAAAAACAACGGTAACAATCAGAAAATATCTATAGAAAAAAGCAACGGTAACATTCAGAAAATATCCACACAAATAAACAACGGTAACATTCAGAAAATATCCACAAAAGACAACGGTAACAGTTAAGAAATATGCACAAAAACAACCGAAACTGTCAGAAAAAAACCAAAAAACAAAGGTTACTGTCAGAAAGTATCAACATAAAAACAAAGGTTACTCTCAGAAAGTATCCACATAAAAACAAAGGTAACTGTCAGAAACTATTTTTAGTTCCTTTACTGTTTTTTATGACATTTAATTTGATATTGTGACAAGCACTGGTATAAAGGCACATATAAGATAAACAAGTGCTGGTATAAAGGCACATTTAAGATAAACAAGTGCTGGTATAAAGGCACATTTAAGATAAACAAGTGCAGGTATAAAGACACATACAAGATAATATAAAGTCTTCTACAATATTCAAGAAGTTTATTACAAGTGGAACACGGTTCGTTCTGTATGTAAATGTTTCAAGTATGTTGGGGTTTCTCGACCGTTAATGATGATTATTGCTTTTAATTTATTATAACAGACATTCAGTGGATTATTAAATATGTAACATATATGAAAATATGGCATGTATAATAGATCATTCCAACTTACAGTTGTTGACCAGCCAGTTTTTCAAGGTGTAGAGAATACGGACATTAGCAACTGTACAGTTATTGAAGGTGATCAAAAGGTTGTGGGCTTCCTTACCGAGTGGATTGCAGCATACAAGTTCTTAAAAGGTGGGGATTTAATACGTCAAATAACTTTCTGTCCGATTGTAAAGTAGGCTTAGTAAAATTAAGCTTTAACCCTCGCTTTCTACTGATTTAAACTTCTGGAGAGTTATTATTTAATCATTCTGATAATTTCGTAAAAAAGAGAAACTATCCAATCAGCTTGGCTATAATTTCCTCGTGTAATTCATGTCATGTAGTTTTCATTAATATGACCAAGTCAGATCTGCTTATAATTTCCTTGTCTACTTCATGTCATGTAGCTTTCATTAATATGACCAAGACAGATCTGGTTATAATTTCCTTGTCTAATTCATGTCATGCAGTTTTCATTAATATGACCAAGTCAAAACTGATTATAATTTCCTTGTCTAATTCATGTCATGTAGTTTTCATTAATATGACCAAGTCAGATCTGGTTATAATTTCCTTGTCTAATTCATGTCATGTAGTTTTCATTAATATGACCAAGTCAGAACTGATTATAATTTCCTTGTCTAATACATGTTATGTAGCTTTCATTAATATGACCAAGTCAGAACTGATTATAATTTCCTTGTCTACTTCATGTCATGTAGCTTTCATTAATATGACCAAGACAGATCTGGTTATAATTTCCTTGTCTAATTCATGTCATGCAGTTTTCATTAATATGACCAAGTCAAAACTGATTATAACTTCCTTGTCTAATTCATGTCATGTAGTTTTCATTAATATGACCAAGTCATGTAGTTTTCATTAATATGACCAAGTCAGATCTGGTTATAATTTTCTTGTCTAATTCATGTCATGTAGTTTTCATTAATATGACCAAGTCAGATCTGGTTATAATTTACTTGTCTAATTCATGTCATGTAGTTTTCATTAATATGACCAAGTCAGATCTAGTTATAATTTCCTTGTCTAATTCATGTCATGTAGTTTTCATTAATATGATCAAATCAGAACTGATTATAATTTCCTTGTCTAATTCATGTCATGTAGTTTTCATTAATATGACCAAGTCAGAACTGGTTATAATTTCCTTGTCTAATTCATGTCATGTAGTTTTCATTAATATGACCAAGTCAGAACTGATTATAATTTCCTTGTCTAATACATGTTATGTAGCTTTCATTAATATGACCAAGTCAGAACTGATTATAATTTCCTTGTCTACTTCATGTCATGTAGCTTTCATTAATATGACCAAGACAGATCTGGTTATAATTTCCTTGTCTAATTCATGTCATGCAGTTTTCATTAATATGACCAAGTCAAAACTGATTATAACTTCCTTGTCTAATTCATGTCATGTAGTTTTCATTAATATGACCAAGTCATGTAGTTTTCATTAATATGACCAAGTCAGATCTGGTTATAATTTTCTTGTCTAATTCATGTCATGTAGTTTTCATTAATATGACCAAGTCAGATCTGGTTATAATTTACTTGTCTAATTCATGTCATGTAGTTTTCATTAATATGACCAAGTCAGATCTGGTTATAATTTCCTTGTCTAATTCATGTCATGTAGTTTTCATTAATATGACCAAGTCAGAACTGATTATAATTTCCTTGTCTAATTCATGTCATGTAGCTTTCATTAATATGACCAAGTCAGATCTGCTTATAATTTCCTTGTCCAATTCATGTCATGTAGCTTTCATTAATATGACCAAGTCAGATCTGGTTATAATTTTCTTGTCTAATTCATGTCATGTAGTTTTCATTAATATGACCAAGTCAAAACTGATTATAATTTCCTTGTCTAATTCATGTCATGTAGCTTTCATTAATATAACCAAGTCAGATCTGGTTATAATTTCCTTGTCTAATTCATGTCATGTAGCTTTCTGTTAATATAACCAAGTCAGATCTGGTTATAATTTCCTTGTCTAATTCATGTCATGTAGTTTTCATTAATATAACCAAGTCAGATCTGGTTATAATTTCCTTGTCTAATTCATGTCATGTAGCTTTCGTTAATATAACCAAGTCAGATCTGGTTATAATTTCCTTGTCTAATTCATGTCATGTAGTTTTCATTAATATGACCAAGTCAGAACTGATTATAATTTCCTTGTCTAATTCATGTCATGTAGCTTTCATTAATATGACCATGTCAGATCTGGTTATAATTTCGTTGTCTAATTCATGTCATGTAGTTTTCATTAATATGACCAAGTCAGAACTGACTATAATTCCTTGTCTAATTCATGTCATGTAGCTTTCATTAATATGACCATGTCATGTAGTTTTCATTAATATGACCAAGTCAGATCTGGTTATAATTTCCTTGTCTAATTCATGTCATGTAGCTTTCGTTAATATAACCAAGTCAGATCTGGTTATAATTTCCTTGTCTAATTCATGTCATGTAGTTTTCATTAATATAACCAAGTCAGATCTGGTTATAATTTCCTTGTCTAATTCATGTCATGTAGCTTTCGTTAATATAACCAAGTCAGATCTGGTTATAATTTCCTTGTCTAATTCATGTCATGTAGTTTTCATTAATATGACCAAGTCAGAACTGATTATAATTTCCTTGTCTAATTCATGTCATGTAGTTTTCATTAATATGACCAAGTCAAAACTGATTATAATTTCCTTGTCTAATTCATGTCATGTAGCTTTCATTAATATAACCAAGTCAGATCTGGTTATAATTTCCTTGTCTAATTCATGTCATGTAGTTTTCATTAATATGACCAAGTCAGATCTGTTTATAATTTCCTTGTCTAATTCATGTCATGTAGTTTTCATTAATATGACCATGTCAGATCTGGTTATAATTTCCTTGTCTAATTCATGTCATGTAGTTTTCATTAATATGACCATGTCAGATCTGGTTATAATTTCCTTGTCTAATTCATGTCATGTAGTTTTCATTAATATGACCAAATCAGAACTGATTATAATTTCCTTGTCTAATTCATGTCATGTAGTTTTCATTAATATGACCATGTCATGTAGTTTTCATTAATATGACCAAGTCAGATCTGGTTATAATTTTCTTGTCTAATTCATGTCATGTAGTTTTCATTAATATGACCAAGTCAGATCTGGTTATAATTTCCTTGTCTAATTCATGTCATTTAGTTTTCATTAATATGACCAAGTCAGATCTAGTTATAATTTCCTTGTCTAATTCATGTCATGTAGTTTTCATTAATATGACCAAATCAGAACTGATTATAATTTCCTTGTCTAATTCATGTCATGTAGTTTTCATTAATATGACCAAGTCAGAACTGGTTATAATTTCCTTGTCTAATTCATGTCATGTAGTTTTCATTAATATGACCAAGTCATGTAGTTTTCATTAATATGACCAAGTCAGATCTGGTTATAATTTTCTTGTCTAATTCATGTCATGTAGTTTTCATTAATATGACCAAGTCAGATCTGGTTATAATTTACTTGTCTAATTCATGTCATGTAGTTTTCATTAATATGACCAAGTCAGATCTGGTTATAATTTCCTTGTCTAATTCATGTCATGTAGTTTTCATTAATATGACCAAGTCAGAACTGATTATAATTTCCTTGTCTAATTCATGTCATGTAGCTTTCATTAATATGACCAAGTCAGATCTGCTTATAATTTCCTTGTCTAATTCATGTCATGTAGCTTTCATTAATATGACCAAGTCAGATCTGGTTATAATTTTCTTGTCTAATTCATGTCATGTAGTTTTCATTAATATGACCAAGTCAAAACTGATTATAATTTCCTTGTCTAATTCATGTCATGTAGCTTTCATTAATATAACCAAGTCAGATCTGGTTATAATTTCCTTGTCTAATTCATGTCATGTAGCTTTCGTTAATATAACCAAGTCAGATCTGGTTATAATTTCCTTGTCTAATTCATGTCATGTAGTTTTCATTAATATAACCAAGTCAGATCTGGTTATAATTTCCTTGTCTAATTCATGTCATGTAGCTTTCGTTAATATAACCAAGTCAGATCTGGTTATAATTTCCTTGTCTAATTCATGTCATGTAGTTTTCATTAATATGACCAAGTCAGAACTGATTATAATTTCCTTGTCTAATTCATGTCATGTAGCTTTCATTAATATGACCATGTCAGATCTGGTTATAATTTCGTTGTCTAATTCATGTCATGTAGTTTTCATTAATATGACCAAGTCAGAACTGACTATAATTCCTTGTCTAATTCATGTCATGTAGCTTTCATTAATATGACCATGTCATGTAGTTTTCATTAATATGACCAAGTCAGATCTGGTTATAATTTTCTTGTCTAATTCATGTCATGTAGTTTTCATTAATATGACCAAGTCAGATCTGCTTATAATTTCCTTGTCTAATTCATGTCATATAGCTTTCATTAATATGACCATGTCAGATCTGGTTATAATTTTCTTGTCTAATTCATGTCATGTAGTTTTCATTAATATGACCAAGTCAAAACTGATTATAATTTCCTTGTCTAATTCATGTCATGTAGCTTTCATTAATATAACCAAGTCAGATCTGGTTATAATTTCCTTGTCTAATTCATGTCATGTAGCTTTCGTTAATATAACCAAGACAGATCTGGTTATAATTTCCTTGTCTAATTCATGTCATGTAGTTTTCATTAATATAACCAAGTCAGATCTGGTTATAATTTCCTTGTCTAATTCATGTCATGTAGCTTTCGTTAATATAACCAAGTCAGATCTGGTTATAATTTCCTTGTCTAATTCATGTCATGTAGTTTTCATTAATATGACCAAGTCAGAACTGATTATAATTTCCTTGTCTAATTCATGTCATGTAGTTTTCATTAATATGACCAAGTCAAAACTGATTATAATTTCCTTGTCTAATTCATGTCATGTAGCTTTCATTAATATAACCAAGTCAGATCTGGTTATAATTTCCTTGTCTAATTCATGTCATGTAGTTTTCATTAATATGACCAAGTCAGATCTGTTTATAATTTCCTTGTCTAATTCATGTCATGTAGTTTTCATTAATATGACCATGTCAGATCTGGTTATAATTTCCTTGTCTAATTCATGTCATGTAGTTTTCATTAATATGACCATGTCAGATCTGGTTATAATTTCCTTGTCTAATTCATGTCATGTAGTTTTCATTAATATGACCATGTCAGATCTGGTTATAATTTCCTTGTCTAATTCATGTCATGTAGTTTTCATTAATATGACCATGTCAGATCTGGTTATAATTTCCTTGTCTAATTCATGTCATGTAGTTTTCATTAATATGACCATGTCAGATCTGGTTATAATTTCCTTGTCTAATTCATGTCATGTAGTTTTCATTAATATAACCAAGTCAGATCTGGTTATAAGTTCCTTGTCTAATTCATGTCATGTAGTTTTCATTAATATGACCAAGTCAGAACTGATTATAATTTCCTTGTCTAATTCATGTCATGTAGTTTTCATTAATATGACCAAGTCAGAACTGATTATAATTTCCTTGTCTAATTCATGTCATGTAGTTTTCATTAATATGACCAAGTCAGAACTAACTATAATTTCCTTGTCTAATTCATGTCATGTAGTTTTCATTAATATAACCAAGTCAGATCTGGTTATAATTTCCTTGTCTAATTCATGTCATGTAGTTTTCATTAATGTAACCAAGTCAGATCTGGTTATAATTTCCTTGTCTAATTCATGTCATGTAGCTTTCGTTAATATAACCAAGTCAGATCTGGTTATAATTTCCTTGTCTAATTCATGTCATGTAGTTTTCATTAATATGACCAAGTCAGAACTGATTATAATTTCCTTGTCTAATTCATGTCATGTAGCTTTCATTAATATAACCAAGTCAGATCTGGTTATAATTTCCTTGTCTAATTCATGTCATGTAGTTTTCATTAATATGACCAAGTCATATCTGGTTATAATTTCCTTGTCTAATTCATGTCATGTAGTTTTCATTAATATGACCATGTCAGATCTGGTTATAATTTCCTTGTCTAATTCATGTCATGTAGTTTTCATTAATATGACCATGTCAGATCTGGTTATAATTTTTTTGTCTAATTCATGTCATGTAGTTTTCATTAATATGACCATGTCAGATCTGGTTATAATTTCCTTGTCTAATTCATGTCATGTAGTTTTCATTAATATAACCAAGTCAGATCTGGTTATAAGTTCCTTGTCTAATTCATGTCATGTAGTTTTCATTAATATAACCAAGTCAGATCTGGTTATAATTTCCTTGTCTAATTCATGTCATGTAGTTTTCATTAATATGACCAAGTCAGAACTGATTATAATTTCCTTGTCTAATTCATGTCATGTAGTTTTCATTAATATGACCATGTCAGATCTGGTTATAATTTCCTTGTCTAATTCATGTCATGTAGTTTTCATTAATATGACCATGTCAGATCTGGTTATAATTTCCTTGTATAATTCATGTCATGTAGTTTTCATTAATATGACCAAGTCAGAACTGATTATAATTTCCTTGTCTAATTCATGTCATGTAGTTTTCATTAATATCACCCTGTCAGATCTGGTTATAATTTCCTTGTCTAATTCATGTCATGTAGCTTTCATTAATATAACCATGTCAGATCTGGTTTTAATTTCCTTGTCTAATTCATGTCATGTAGCTTTCATTAATATAACCAAGTCAGATCTGGTTATAATTTCCTTGTCTAATTCATGTCATGTAGCTTTCATTGATATCACCATGCCATGTAGTTTTCATTAATATGACCAAGTCAGAACTGGTTATCATTTCCTCATCCACTTACTGTGTGATAATATTTCTCTAACACAACCAACTCAGAACTCACTGCCTCCACTACTTAAAAAAATGCAATCTAAAATTCATCCAGAGATGGAAAGTGTTAATTACTAATTTCCTATTCGTTTTGTATATTTCGTGTGATGTTCGTTATTTGTTTCACAGGACAATCAAACCATGACAAATTTCCTAAACGGTCAGACAAATTTCGTTTAGTTTTTCAGTAGCCTTTAGTTTCTTATTCTAAGTTTCGTAAACCAATAGGAGAAAATAACACGGCTAATAAAACATGAAAATTAACTAGACGTAAATAGTCTAGATTTTATCAGTATTATGAACCATAACTATCAAACTCGTTTTAATTAGTATTCTTATCACAAGATGGCGTATTTACCCAATATGTTTTACATCCAAACAACGCTCAAAACAGTTGATTTTTGGATTTCATGTTTCATTACTTTGTTTCAATCTCTTTATTAAAAATACCCACATTCATATTTAACTTGCTGAGTTTTGTTCTTTTTTCGTTTTCACTATAACTAATTCTTTCATTCTGTATTATCTACATGTGTTACTACTAGATCTTTCATTGTGTGTTATCTACATGTGTTACTACTATCTCTTTCATTACGTGTTATCTACAAATGTTACTGCTAATTCTTTCATTCTGTGTTATCTACATGTGTTACTACTAGATCTTTCATTGTGTGTTATCTACATTTGTTACTACTAGTTCTTTCATTCTGTATTATCTACATGTGTTACTACTAGTTCTTTCATTCTGTATTATCTACATGTGTTACTACTAGCTCTTTCGTTCTGTATTATCTACATGTGTTACTACTAGCTCTTTCGTTCTGTATTATCTACATGTGTTACTACTAGTTCTTTCATTCTGTATTATCTACATGTGTTACTACTAGCTCTTTCGTTCTGTATTATCTACATGTGTTACTACTAGCTCTTTCATTCTGTATTATCTACATGTGTTACTACTAGCTCTTTTCTGTTCTGTATTATCTACATGTGTTACTACTAGCTCTTTCTGTTCTGTATTATCTACATGTGTTACTACTAGTTCTTTCATTCTGTATTATCTACATGTGTTACTACTAGTTCTTTCATTCTGTATTATCTACATGTGTTACTACTAGTTCTTTCATTCTGTATTATCTACATGTGTTACTACTAGCTCTTTCGTTCTGTATTATCTACATGTGTTACTACTAGCTCTTTCGTTCTGTATTATCTACATGTGTTACTACTAGTTCTTTCATTCTGTATTATCTACATGTGTTACTACTAGCTCTTTCGTTCTGTATTATCTACATGTGTTAATACTAGCTCTTTCATTCTGTATTATCTACATGTGTTACTACTAGCTCTTTCGTTCTGTATTATCTACATGTGTTACTACTAGCTCTTTCGTTCTGTATTATCTAAACTGAATCTTCTTTCACAGAAAACAGAGAAAAGTGCATTCTCTACCTAACGCTTAGTCTTAGTGTCGGATTGGTCGTCTTTTTCCTGCTTTTGTCCATCCGAATATATTCTCAAAAGAAGAAAGAAAGAAAGAATTCTAAGTTAAACATCAGCGAACCTCTTCCCACGTTGTCTGATGAGGATATATCTGACTTGGAGCATTTAGATAACACTGACAGACGAGGCCACACTGCAGAAGCACTGCGGGAAGGTAGATCTACAATAAGAAGACAAGACAGCGACACATACCCAAGAGCTCCGATGTCTCAGAACATGAGTAATTATTACTACAGTTAGTTCGTTATGAAAAATAGCCATATTTATATCGGACGTGTGTATATAATGAATCACGTGTCGGACACGGTGAACAACGCTTATTCGTTGTCTTCGAATCACGATCTTAATTAATCCTAACTAGTTTTGGACCAGCATGTTTGTCGACAGAGATTCGAATTTGTGACACTTAGAATGCGAATCGAGAACACCTAACCACCAGGCCGTGCCAGGACCCGCTGTAAATGAGGCTATATATTTATATTGTTTAATCTTAGGCCCTGAGTAGAAAAAACTCGTGATGTTCTTTATTGTCTTAAGAATAACAAGAAATATTCCTTTAAAACATTTGAGAAAAAAATTTTTGAGAACAATTTAATAAGAAAAGAGTTGTAACCAAGTGTTGTGGTAATGACCCTCATATCTTGCTTCCAATTATAATTAAAGTCGAAATAAATGAACTGATAGCATTTAATTTCTTCTGTGACATATCTATCAATTGTGTGTGCTTCTGTGATGGTTTGTGAACTTTCCGCAGATGTCGATACTGGTTGGAGACAACAAGAAACAAGGTCACAACATAAGTTTCTGATATTTCTGTCTTATTCTGGGTTACAGGGAAGTAATTCAAAGCTTTGGTCTTGCTCAATGTTACAGAGGGTTCATTCAAAGCTTTGAATTTTTCGGGGTTACTGACAAGTGACACAAAGCTCTGGTTACAGATAACTGATTCAATACTTCAGCCTTGTTAGGGTTACTGAGGAAATGGACCAAAGCTCTGATTACAGATACGTGATTCAATATTTTAGCCTCGTTAGGGTTACTGAGAAATGGCCCAAAGCTCTGGTTACAGTTAGATGATTCAAAGTTTCAGTTGAATTTACAAACTCCAAGCTTTGTTCTTGTTAAGGGTTCCAGTTAAGTGTCTGAAAGCAAACGAAGTCAAGCCTTTTGTTTACTTGTTTTACCAAGTCAAGTTTAGAGTTGATTCTTAAGAAACACGAAACTTGCTTTGACCAATCACAACATTTGATAAATGAATCAATCAGAACAACGTCAAAGGTACGTAAACGGCGATTTGTCGGGATAATAATTATTTATTTTATAATATAAACATGTTTGTAATGACAAGGTCTTGTTACCACTACTATTGTCATCGAATCTACTCTTGGTGTTGATTCTGTACTTTGAAATTTTCACCATTACAACATAAATGTAGGTTATTAGGCTTAATTTGCCCCTCCTGTGGCATAGCAGTATATCTGCGGACTCACACCGCTAAAAACCTGTTTTCAATATCCGTGGTGGGCTAAACACAGACAGCCCATTCTGTAGCTTTGTGCTTAGTTCTAAACAAAGAAACTGGTCTAGTGTGTTTAAAGCTGGCTTTTTGTTATTAAGTATAATATTGTTAGAAACAATAGGTACAGTGTAAATGCTTTACCCAAGCTGACAAAGTATCATTATAATCAGATATACTTGTCATAATACATTAGTATTAAGCCTATTATATTTTTGAACACTGCATTTTTTACGCAATCCCTTCGAAAATTTAAAGAATTGTTGTATAATAACAGTATTCCAACCACACAATATTCGCCATATTTATTGTTGATGGCACTTTTTGTTAAACTTAGAGGTCATCATATTGGTTGGGACACAACAAACACAATAATAATACAAACACTATTTTTACACATCGTGTTTCAGAACTTTCGTGTTTTGTTTGAAGTTAAGCTACACAATGGGCTATCTGTGCTCTGCCCACCACTGATATCGAAATCCGTATTTTAGCGTTGTGAGTCCCCAGAAATAAAGCTATGCCACTGGGGATAGTGTTTTAGAACAACAATATTTACGGTGTAACCGCTATTTCTGAGCTTGCGAGACACTAGTATGCACTCTTCAAATTCTTAAAAATCTCTAAAATGTAGATAAAAGTTGAAGAATATAATAGACACAGTTGCTCAAACTTCTACTAGATGGCGTTAAGCAGAAATATGTGCTGATATTCGTAAAAAGATACAGGAAGGTTTACTGAAATACAAGGTCAGCTGAAACTCAGACAGATTTACATTATATGTAAGAAAGACTATATATGCAAAAAATGTCTACAAGACATATATTATCGTTTAATTGTCTTTAAATACGTGAATTTAATTACTAAAGGATTACAGTTACAATAATTGTACACTAATATCTGATTGGTTGATAATTTCTTGTGTCTGTTAGACGTCACTCAGTGTGAACCATTCGCCTTGTTGTTCTAGAACAAAGTAGATGACTTTTTAAGCGATATAAATATAATGCATTCAAATACACTTAGTATACTATCATTATATGCATCCCCTGTATTTGTGATGTAGAAAGTATAGCGTCTTCTACATATATATCAGTTTCACATATCTCTCATTTTTACAACTCAATTAGAAATACCATTTGTAATTTAAAATGAAAATTGGCTTAGTTTATATCCACAAATAATGACTTTTATAACTCTAAGAAAGTTGAACTGTGTGATTTTTTTCGGTCTATACCTTTAGTTTTATAAAGCCTATTATATGATCTAATCCTAATATATTCAAACAGTTAAGCCTGTTCTTAAAGAAGGCGGTTACTCCCGGTTATCAGTTAACGTTTAGTAGTCTGTAAGCTATGTCAGTTTCCAGAATGTAATTTCTTTCCGGTGAGTAATAGAATCATGTTTAGAAAACATTTTATAAATTATTAACAAGTATTCTATTTTAACATAATGGAAAAATGTTGTAGTTCAAACCACCAAGAAGTTTACTACAGATATATATATACAACATTATCCATATAACGTTTCGGTCAGTGTCCTACTTAGGTTTCACTAACTGAACAATAAATCCGTAAACGAAAACATTCAAAATCGAAGGTCGCGTGACAACGTAACAAATGAACGTGTATAATATCTTTTAATGACGAGAAACCCACTTAAAAATAAAAATATATCTCAGAACGGCTGATATGGGTACTAACACTTCCTACCTTCCTGGGTTATCTTCAAGAACTAAGCAACCAAACATTTAAACTTATGAACCAATTTCAAGATACAACAATTAATAATTTCATTAAAGCTTATAAAAGACTTTATCCTAAACCAAATTATTATGTAAATTTACCTTTTCTATATGATATTCCTAAACTCTATAAATCTCAGGTTAATTTGAAATTTATTCCTAGTTTTTTAACAATCATTAAAAAATCGGCCATTTGTATTAAATAAATTACTAAATATGTTATTTGATAAAGTTAAAGGTTCACTTATAAGAAACAAGTTTTGGATCATAAAATAACTAACATATTTTAAAATATCTAAGAAATTGTGAACAATATTCAAACATTTGGTTTCACCACAATCCCTCTATATTTAGTTTTTTTTTATAATTTCATTAGTAGAACAGTTCTGTTGTTCTTGCAAAGTACTGGAAGGAAAAATTAGCTCCAAAGACATAAAAATGTATTAACTTTCTGCATTTATAATAAGTATATATTTTTCAATAAGCAGGCTTCAAAACAAGTGATAGGAGTTCCGATGGAAGCTAACCATTCTACTTGTATTGAAATTTTAAAATTAATGAAAATAGGCTTATTGAAAATTACATAAACCTGGACATTTGTGCCTTAACTTACAATTACATAGATGATTTAATTAGTTTAAACAACCCCGAAATAAATAATTTTATGAACACTATTTATCTGGTAGAATTATAAATTCAAAAGACTTCAATATCTAATATAGAAACACATTATTTAGATTTAGAACTTAAAGTAATTGATAAGGCTATCAATTTAAATATTTTCGATAAAAGAAAATATTTTATTTTTTCAATATATGGTTTACCCTCTTTTAATAGTAACGTACCATTCTATTCTGTTATACGTATTATAACTTTACAATTATTTAGATTTTGTAAAATTTATAATAATTTACATTATTTTATTATCGATGTTGAAATATTGATACAAAAATTAATAGTTGATGGATTTAATAAAGAAACTTTAAATAAAATTATTAAAGTATTCTGTGATAAATATAAAAATGTATTAAATAAATATAAATATAAATTAAGGAAATTTTACTGAAAATTTCTGATAAATATTTTTTAGTTGTCAATGAGGTCCTTTAAACAACTAAGCACTACTCTATGCGAATGAAGATCTTTACGCATATAAGGCTTTTTTAGAGCCTGAAAATTGGTAGTTACAGTGCATTTAATGAGTTGTGGTTGGAAGTTGTGCTAGTTAGTTTAGATAACAAATTGTGTCCCTAGTATAATTTGTTTACTAGGCTACTAATTAGTTCCTTACCACAGTAGTGGGAGATGAAATGCCAACTTCACAAGATAAGTTTATTTACCTTATTTATCACCAAGTGATAATACCTTATTATTTGTTATTACTTTTTATTCTTTACATTGGAAAGCAGTCACCTGTCTGCACTCTAATTTCTATTTGTATTTATGTTTATTATTTTATTACTTAATCATTTTATTCTTTTCGCGAGACTGGTGAACAGAGGCTAAGACTGATAGATGGTGTATCCCCACCACAATGTGAGTCCTACCTTATAGGAGCTCCACAACCTAGGGTACATTTTATATTCCCGTTATAGCTTGTACCCTGGGAATCCTTTCGATTAGTACAGCATATTTTATTTAGGTTTATTTTTGTTTATAACAAATTATTATTAGTCAGAGATTTTGATTTACTGTTTTTAACGCACTTCTTCCTTTTGATTTTGTTTTATTTTACTTATCTGTTCACTATTAATATTTTATACATATATATATATAGAGAGAGAGAGATAGAACTTTCTATTATTTCAAGAGTTTAGTAAGCATTGTTATACTCGTTCGTTTCTTACATTGTCACACGACCTTCGATTTAGAATGTTTTCGTTTATGGATTTACTGTTCAGTTAGTGATACCAGAAGGGCATTACTCAAAACGTTGTGTATGTAGTTAACTTCTTGGTGGTTTGACCTACAGTAACATTTTTCTTTCATTTCTTTCAACAACCACTAGGAGTAATATTCTACATGGTTCTATTTTCAACATATCTAGCCCAGCTCGTTAAGTATATATATATTTACATTTAACGACCCCTACAAGCGATTCTTAAATGAAAGAAGTACACTTTTAATGAAATGTAGAAATTAATTCCATTTTTTAAGATCTGTCACAAATTGATATTTTCCAGTTTTTTTGTCGTCTTTTCCCAGAGCAGACAAAAAGTCAAATATTTGTTACTATTACTGGTTTAGCCTTTTTTTTTAATTATTCGGTAACAATCATATTATCCTTTAACTGCTTTTTGTCTCAAATTTTTGAAAGAACATTTTACAAAATGGAGAAACTAGCACGCTCGTGGACTTGCAGAAATTTAAACTGAACAAATTGATGTCACTGAAGGTTTATTTGGATATTAACAGGTTTTATTAAAAATAAGTATTTCAGAATGAAAATTACCACTGGTATTAACCTTTGTTATTCGTGATAGTTTTAAATAATAAAACGAGGTAATGATAACTTTAATAAAGTTAAGCCTGATTCACAATTTTAAGGAATTCGGTCTTTTTGTGTGTTTTTTAATGCGATGGTCCACATCTCACTTCCGTGCACCGCGGGGAATCGAACTCCGGATTTAGTGGATCATGCTGCAGACTCGTCAGAGATAACTTTTTAAAGCTTGTTTGCAGTGAAGCACAAAGCTGCACGATGCTCAACTGTGCTGTGTCCATCACGCGTATCGAAACCCGGTTTTTAGAATTACAAGTTCGCAGACTTATCGCTGAACCACTAGAGGGCAGATTCTTAAGAAAGAAAATAGCATAAACAATTCTAACGTTAAGACTCACTATTTGTATTAATGTCCAAAAAACCCAACAAACCGATAATTATTTGATTATTTATACACTGGAAAATAAACTGACTTGAGTGTCTGTGAATATTTTAATGTCAAGAGAGATGTTCATGTAACTTACAAAAGATAATTGTTTTGTAAACTGTTTATGAACCTGTTTTTATAAGTTTGATAGTCATTACTTTTTCTTTATATTAGAACAGCTGTTTCTTCATGTATAACATTTATGTGTTATAGATTGAAAACGTGTTATAGATTGTTCTCTTGTAAACACTTGAATATAAATGTTTTATCTTATTAAATTTGTTGCTTTCTTTATTAAAAATCAACTTTCAATATGTTACGCCATGGGTTATCCTGATATACAATACTGTTCAAAAGTGTTTGAACAAATCGAACATTAAATTCCAGGCTACTTTCAAAGAACTATGGGATGTAAATCACAGGTAAAATAACAAGTTATTATTAATCTTTATACTTAGTACAACAGAAACTCGGTGGAAGTTATTGAGTTCATCAAACAGTTAATATATTTGTGTCTCCCTTTTTGTTTTAACAACTGTAGGCAGTCATGTAAGATATTTAATCAAAATATCCTTTGGTATTTTACTCCAAATTTCTGTAATACACTCCCATCATGTTTCTTTTGACGTAGCTTTTGATTTGTCAATTTTTTTATCTATCAAAACCCAGGTTTGCTCAATTGAATTGAGATTGGGGCTCTGTGGGGCCATTACATCATTTGAACATCTCCAGTAGCTTCTTTCTTGGCTAAGTAATTTTTACATAGATTGGATAAGTGTTTAGGGTCATTATTTTCTTGATAATAGAATCATTTACTGATAATACACAAAACATTGGTATATCATGAAGGAACATTATCTGATGGTACTTGTGCTGGGCCATTATTTCATCTATTTTCCAAATATCTCTTGTCGACTCAGCAGAAAAGCACCCCAAACCATCATATTGTCTCCCCCATGCTTCATGGTAGGTGCTATGTACTCAGGTAAGTATCTTTCACCTTTCTTAAGCTTTAAATCAAATATTTCAAACTACGACTCATCCATCCATAACACACTTTTCATATCATTAACAGTCCAGTTTATGTACTTTTTAACATATTTTAGTCTATTAACAATATTTGTAGATCTAAGTCGAGGTTTTCCTAACTGATACAGAACCAAATATTCCATTATCATTAAGTCTTCTTAATACTGTAGATGTGGACACTTTTCTATCATTTGGTACATGGTTGTTTATCTCATGCTTGAGATCAGTGTCTTCCTTCTGTCCTGAAGACTGAATAAACAAAGATATTTAACACCAGTGTCATTGAGGTTAGGTGTTGTGTCTCTTCCTTTCTTAGTTTCAAATCTACCTGTTTCACGATTTAGGGCTTACTTGACAGTGTTTGGGGAACATTTCAAATCTGTAGTAATTTGCTGAAATGTCCAGCCAGCATCACGTTATTCGAACTCTCTGCTCTGTGGTTTTTTGGGTTCTGACATGATAATCAAACATAATATATGGTGTTAAACATTGTTTTTATCGAGGTGTATTTGTGAAGTGATAATAAACTGATTTCTTCTATCATATACCAGTACAATATTTTTGCTCCTTGCTAGCTTCTTTGGTTTGTTTTGAATTTCACACAAAGCTACACGAGGGCTATCTGCGCTAGCCGTACCTAATTTAGCAGTGTAAGACTAGAGGGAAGGCAGCTAGTCATCACCACCCACCGCCAACCCTTGGGTCACTCTTTTACCAACAAATAGTGGGATTGACCGTCACTTATAACGCCCCTACGGGTGAAAGGGCAAGCATGTTTGGTGCGACGGGGATTCGAACCCGCGACCCTCACATTACGAGTCGAGTGCCTTAACCACATGGCCATGTCGGGCCTGCTAGCTTCTATCTATACAGTTAAGTCACTGCATGGATTGCCATAACAGTTATTTCAGACTCTAAATTTGATCAGTATGTTCATTCAAACGGAACCCTGATGACATACCCATGGTACAGCAATATGGGCATTGAACAAAAATGATAGGTTTTCTCGTTCTGGCTCATTCAACTATTAACATGAATCAGTGAATCACTACCGTAATGTTGAGAGTTACATCCTGTGACGTCATGGAAGAATTAGCCTCATAAAGAATGAGGCACATTCTCTTGTTGTAACAGTTTTACACAGTAATGTATTTTTAATCAGATTAACAACAACAAAATATGAACTCAATTTCTACATGAATTACAACTGTTATTTGTATGTTATTCATTCGTTGAACGATCCCATGAAACTCCATTACTGTCGAGTTATAGACTCGTTCATTTTCTTATTGGTTTAATACATTCATGTGTATGTTACAACTGTTGCTTTGCACTTTTGATAGAAATTGCGATAATATTGGACACCTCTGTAGCCTTAGAAACACACATATATAACACCGGACAAACCTATCGTATTCAATACATCTAAGATAAACAGATGCCGAGAATACAATACAAGCTGTATTGTTAAATATACAAACGTAGGGTTAACGGAGCTGTCTTTGACTTTAAACATACAAATATCCCCTATCAGGAAATCTGTACCTTTATATAAAAATGTATCTCATACAGGAGAAACAAGTATCTTTGGATTCACACATGTTAAGTGAAATACCAGCATATATGGATACAAATGTATGTCTTATAATACGTGAGGAACATAGTAACAAACAGTTAATAATTATAGTCTGGAACCAGAACAAATAGTGAGAAGGGTGCGATACCACAAATATAGTAACAAACAGTTAGTAATTATAGTCTGGAACCAGAACAAGTAGTGAGAAGGGTGCGATACCAGAAACATAGTAACAAACAGTTAGTAATTATAGTCTGGAACCAGAACAAATAGTGAGAAGGGTGCGATACCAGAAATATAGTAACAAACAGTTAGTAATTATAGTCTGGAACCAGAACAAGTAGTGAGAAGGGTGCGATACCAGAAACATAGTAACAAACAGTTAGTAATTATAGTCTGGAACCAGAACAAGTAGTGAGAAGGGTGCGATACCAGAAATATAGTAACAAACAGTTAGTAATTATTGTCTGGAACCAGAACAAATATTGAGAAGGATGCGATACCAGAAACATAGTAACAAACACTTAGTAATTATAGTCTGGAACCAGAACAAATAGTGAGAAGGGTGCGATACCAGAAACATAGTAACAAACACTTAGTAATTATAGTCTGGAACCAGAACAAATAGTGAGAAGGGTGCGATACCAGAAATATAGTAACAAACAGTTAGTAATTATAGTCTGGAACCAGAACAAATATTCAGAAGGATGCGATACCAGAAACATAGTAACAAACAGTTAGTAATTATAGTCTGGAACCAGAACAAGTAGTGAGAAGGGTGCGATACCAGAAACATAGTAACAAACAGTTAGTAATTATAGTCTGGAACCAGAACAAATATTGAGAAGGATACGATACTAGAAACATAGTAACAAACAGTTAGTAATTATAGTCTGGAACCAGAACAAATAGTGAGAAGGGTGCGATACCAGAAATATAGTAACAAACAGTTAGTAATTATAGTCTGGAACCAGAACAAGTAGTGAGAAGGGTGCGATACCAGAAACATAGTAACAAACAGTTAGTAATTATAGTCTGGAACCAGAACAAGTAGTGAGAAGGATGCGATACCAGAAACATAGTAACAAACAGTTAGTAATTATAGTCTGGAACCAGAACAAATATTGAGAAGGATGCGATACCAGAAACATAGTAACAAACAGTTAGTAATTATAGTCTGGAACCAGAACAAGTAGTGAGAAGGGTGCGATACCAGAAACATAGTAACAAACAGTTAGTAAGTATAGTCTGGAACCAGAACAAGTAGTGAGAAGGGTGCGATACCAGAAATATTGTAACAAACAGTTAGTAATTATAGTCTGGAACCAGAACAAATAGTGAGAAGGGTGCGATACCAGAAACATAGTAACAAACACTTAGTAATTATAGTCTGGAACCAGAACAAGTAGTGAGAAGGATGCGATACCAGAAATATAGTAACAAACAGTTAGTAATTATAGTCTGGAACCAGAACAAGTAGTGAGAAGGGTGCGATACCAGAAACATAGTAACAAACAGTTAGTAATTATAGTCTGGAACCAGAACAAGTAGTGAGAAGGGTGCGATACCAGAAACATAGTAACAAACACTTAGTAATTATAGTCTGGAACCAGAACAAATAGTGAGAAGGATGCGATACCAGAAACATAGTAACAAACAGTTAGTAATTATAGTCTGGAACCAGAACAAGTAGTGAGAAGGGTGCGATACCAGAAACATAGTAACAAACAGTTAGTAATTATAGTCTGGAACCAGAACAAGTAGTGAGAAGAGTGCGATACCAGAAACATAGTAACAAACAGTTAGTAATTATAGTCTGGAACCAGAACAAGTAGTGAGAAGGGTGCGATACCAGAAACATAGTAACAAACACTTAGTAATTATAGTCTGGAACCAGAACAAATAGTGAGAAGGATGCGATACCAGAAACATAGTAACAAACAGTTAGTAATTATAGTCTGGAACCAGAACAAGTAGTGAGAAGGGAGCGATACCAGAAACATAGTAACAAACAGTTAGTAATTATAGTCTGGAACCAGAACAAGTAGTGAGAAGGGTGCGATACCAGAAACATAGTAACAAACAGTTAGTAATTATTGTCTGGAACCAGAACAAGTAGTGAGAAGGGTGCGATACCAGAAACATAGTAACAAACAGTTAGTAATTATAGTCTGGAACCAGAACAAATAGTGAGAAGGGTGCGATACCAGAAACATAGTAACAAACAGTTAGTAATTATAGTCTGGAACCAGAACAAGTAGTGAGAAGGATGCGATACCAGAAACATAGTAACAAACAGTTAGTAATTATAGTCTGGAACCAGAACAAATAGTAAGAAGGGTGCGATACCACAAACATAGTAACAAACAGTTAGTAATTATAGTCTGGAACCAGAACAAGTAGTGAGAAGGATGCGATACCAGAAACATAGTAACAAACAGTTAGTAATTATAGTCTGGAACCAGAACAAGTAGTGAGAAGGATGCGATACCAGAAACATAGTAACAAACAGTAAGTAATTATAGTCTGGAACCAGAACAAATAGTGAGAAGGGTGCGATACCAGAAATATAGTAACAAACAGTTAGTAATTATAGTCTGGAACCAGAACAAGTAGTGAGAAGGGTGCGATACCAGAAACATAGTAACAAACACTTAGTAATTATAGTCTGGAACCAGAACAAATAGTGAGAAGGGTGCGATACCAGAAATATAGTAACAAACAGTTAGTAATTATAGTCTGGAACCAGAACAAGTAGTGAGAAGGGTGCGATACCAGAAACATAGTAACAAACACTTAGTAATTATAGTCTGGAACCAGAACAAGTAGTGAGAAGGGTGCGATACCAGAAACATAGTAACAAACAGTTAGTAATTATAGTCTGGAACCAGAACAAGTAGTGAGAAGGGTGCAATACCAGAAATATAGTAACAAACAGTTAGTAATTATAGTCTGGAACCAGAACAAATATTGAGAAGGATGCGATACCAGAAACATAGTAACAAACAGTTAGTAATTATAGTCTGGAACCAGAACAAGTAGTGAGAAGGGTGCGATACCAGAAACATAGTAACAAACAGTTAGTAATTATAGTCTGGAACCAGAACAAGTAGTGAGAAGGATGCGATACCAGAAACATAGTAACAAACAGTTAGTAATTATAGTCTGGAACCAGAACAAATAGTGAGAAGGGTGCGATACCAGAAACATAGTAACAAACAGTTAGTAATTATAGTCTGGAACCAGAACAAGTAGTGAAAAGGATGCGATACCAGAAACATAGTAACAAACAGTTAGTAATTATAGTCTGGAACCAGAACAAGTAGTGAGAAGGATGCGATACCAGAAACATAGTAACAAACAGTAAGTAATTATAGTCTGGAACCAGAACAAATAGTGAGAAGGGTGCGATACCAGAAATATAGTAACAAACAGTTAGTAATTATAGTCTGGAACCAGAACAAGTAGTGAGAAGGGTGCGATACCAGAAACATAGTAACAAACACTTAGTAATTATAGTCTGGAACCAGAACAAGTAGTGAGAAGGGTGCGATACCAGAAACATAGTAACAAACACTTAGTAATTATAGTCTGGAACCAGAACAAATATTGAGAAGGATGCGATACCAGAAACATAGTAACAAACACTTAGTAATTATAGTCTGGAACCAGAACAAGTAGTGAGAAGGGTGCGATACCAGAAACATAGTAACAAACACTTAGTAATTATAGTCTGGAACCAGAACAAGTAGTGAGAAGGGTGCGATACCAGAAACATAGTAACAAACACTTAGTAATTATAGTCTGGAACCAGAACAAGTAGTGAGAAGGATGCGATACCAGAAACATAGTAACAAACAGTTAATAATTATAGTCTGGAACCAGAACAAGTAGTGAGAAGGGTGCGATACCAGAAACATAGTAACAAACACTTAGTAATTATAGTCTGGAACCAGAACAAGTAGTGAGAAGGGTGCGATACCAGAAACATAGTAACAAACAGTTAGTAATTATAGTCTGGAACCAGAACAAGTAGTGAGAAGGGTGCGATACCAGAAACATAGTAACAAACAGTTAGTAATTATAGTCTGGAAACAGAACAAGTAGTGAGAAGGGTGCGATACCAGAAACATAGTAACAAACAGTTAGTAATTATAGTCTGGAACCAGAACAAATAGTGAGAAGGGTGCGATACCAGAAACATAGTAACAAACAGTTAGTAATTATAGTCTGGAACCAGAACAAATAGTGAGAAGGGTGCGATACCAGAAACATAGTAACAAACAGTTAGTAATTATTGTCTGGAATTAGAACAAGTAGTGAGAAGGGTGCGATACCAGAAACATAGTAACAAACAGTTAGTAATTATAGTCTGGAACCAGAACAAATAGTGAGAAGGGTGCGATACCAGAAACATAGTAACAAACAGTTAGTAATTATAGTCTGGAACCAGAACAAGTAGTGAGAAGGATGCGATACCAGAAACATAGTAACAAACACTTAGTAATTATAGTCTGGAACCAGAACAAGTAGTGAGAAGGATGCGATACCAGAAACATAGTAACAAACAGTTAGTAATTATAGTCTGGAACCTGAACAAGTAGTGAGAAGGGTGCGATACCAGAAACATAGTAACAAACAGTTAGTAATTATAGTCTGGAACCAGAACAAGTAGTGAGAAGGGTGCGATACCAGAAACATAGTAACAAACACTTAGTAATTATAGTCTGGAACCAGAACAAGTAGTGAGAAGGGTGCGATACCAGAAACATAGTAACAAACACTTAGTAATTATAGTCTGGAACCAGAACAAATATTGAGAAGGATGCGATACCAGAAACATAGTAACAAACACTTAGTAATTATAGTCTGGAACCAGAACAAGTAGTGAGAAGGGTGCGATACCAGAAACATAGTAACAAACACTTAGTAATTATAGTCTGGAACCAGAACAAGTAGTGAGAAGGGTGCGATACCAGAAACATAGTAACAAACACTTAGTAATTATAGTCTGGAACCAGAACAAGTAGTGAGAAGGGTGCGATACCAGAAACATAGTAACAAACAGTTAGTAATTATAGTCTGGAACCAGAACAAGTAGTGAGAAGGGTGCGATACCAGAAATATAGTAACAAACAATTAGTAATTATAGTCTGGAACCAGAACAAATATTGAGAAGGATGCGATACCAGAAACATAGTAACAAACAGTTAGTAATTATAGTCTGGAACCAGAACAAGTAGTGAGAAGGGTGCAATACCAGAAACATAGTAACAAACAGTTAGTAATTATAGTCTGGAACCAGAACAAATATTGAGAAGGATTCGATACCAGAAACATAGTAACAAACAGTTAGTAATTATAGTCTGGAACCAGAACAAATAGTGAGAAGGGTGCGATACCAGAAACATAGTAACAAACAGTTAGTAATTATAGTCTGGAACCAGAACAAGTAGTGAGAAGGGTGCGATACCAGAAACATAGTAACAAACAGTTAGTAATTATAGTCTGGAACCAGAACAAGTAGTGAGAAGGGTGCGATACCAGAAACATAGTAACAAACAGTTAGTAATTATAGTCTGGAACCAGAACAAGTTGTGAGAAGGGTGCGATACCAGAAACATAGTAACAAACAGTTAGTAATTATAGTCTGGAACCAGAACAAGTAGTGAGAAGGGTGCGATACCAGAAACATAGTAACAAACAGTTAGTAATTATAGTCTGGAACCAGAACAAATAGTGAGAAGGGTGCGATACCAGAAACATAGTAACAAACAGTTAGTAATTATAGTCTGGAACCAGAACAAGTAGTGAGAAGGATGTGATACCAGAAACATAGTAACAAACAGTTAATAATTATAGTCTGGAACCAGAACAAGTAGTGAGAAGGATGCGATACCAGAAACATAGTAACAAACAGTTAATAATTATAGTCTGGAACCAGAACAAATAGTGAGAAGGGTGCGATACCAGAAACATAGTAACAAACAGTTAGTAATTATAGTCTGGAACCAGAACAAGTAGTGAGAAGGGTGCGATACCAGAAACATAGTAACAAACAGTTAGTAATTATAGTCTGGAACCAGAACAAGTAGTGAGAAGGGTGCGATACCAGAAACATAGTAACAAACAGTTAGTAATTATAGTCTGGAACCAGAACAAGTAGTGAGAAGGGTGCGATACCAGAAACATAGTAACAAACAGTTAGTAATTATAGTCTGGAACCAGAACAAGTAGTGAGAAGGGTGCGATACCAGAAACATAGTAACAAACAGTTAGTAATTATAGTCTGGAACCAGAACAAATAGTGAGAAGGGTGCGATACCAGAAACATAGTAACAAACAGTTAGTAATTATAGTCTGAAACCAGAACAAGTAGTGAGAAGGATGTGATACCAGAAACATAGTAACAAACAGTTAATAATTATAGTCTGGAACCAGAACAAGTAGTGAGAAGGATGCGATACCAGAAACATAGTAACAAACAGTTAATAATTATAGTCTGGAACCAGAACAAGTAGTGAGAAGGGTGCGATACCAGAAACATAGTAACAAACACTTAGTAATTATAGTCTGGAACCAGAACAAGTAGTGCGAAGGGTGCGATCCCAGAAACATAGTAACAAACACTTAGTAATTATAGTCTGGAACCAGAACAAGTAGTGCGAAGGGTGCGATACCAGAAACATAGTAACAAACACTTAGTAATTATAGTCTGGAACCAGAACAAATAGTGAGAAGGGTGCGATACCAGAAACATAGTAACAAACAGTTAGTAATTATAGTCTGGAACCAGAACAAATAGTGAGAAGGGTGCGATACCAGAAACATAGTAACAAACAGTTAGTAATTATTGTCTGGAACCAGAACAAGTAGTGAGAAGGGTGCGATACCAGAAACATAGTAACAAACAGTTAGTAATTATTGTCTGGAACCAGAACAAGTAGTGAGAAGGGTGCGATACCAGAAACATAGTAACAAACAGTTAGTAATTATAGTCTGGAACCAGAACAAGTAGTGAGAAGGATGCGATACCAGAAACATAGTAACAAACAGTTAGTAATTATAGTCTGGAACCAGAACAAGTAGTGAGAAGGATGCGATACCAGAAACATAGTAACAAACACTTAGTAATTATAGTCTGGAACCAGAACAAATAGTGAGAAGGGTGCGATACCAGAAACATATAACAAACACTTAGTAATTATAGTCTGGAACCAGAACAAATAGTGAGAAGGGTGCGATACCACAAATATAGTAACAAACAGTTAATAATTAGAGTCTGAAAACTGAAACATGGCACCAAATAGATAGTAAAGAGAATGTGACACTAGAAACCGCAACTTTGTAAAGTCCTGTGCCAAAATGGTAGCAACAAATAGATAGTAAGGAGGCTCTCGCACCAGAAAAATGACAACAAACTGGATATAAATAGAAGATAAGAAAAATGGGTCAGCTGTTGCAAATATCAACGAGAACAGAGTGGGAACTAACGCTAAGCGATTCCAGGGCCAAAAGAGAGTGAGGAAAATAGTACAATCTATATATTGCATTGCTTTTATATGATTCAGGACAAGAGAACTAGTGTACAACACGGCAATGAACAGATAAACTGTAGAAGGGATCCTGTTAGCAACTACTGAATCGCAACAAACCATGGCAGAGCCCAGAGAGTTGTCTGATTTCGAATGAACTGTATAAATGGGAAAGGAAAGATGGTTCAAAAGATGTTCATTAAAGTGAAAATGGTTCTTCTAATCGGGAGTATTCGCCTTCCTCAGATGACTCAAAGAAAGGTCACAGATGGGAATGATAATGAGCCATGGTGGGATCAGCTGATAAATGGAAACAGCAACATCATTCAAAGAAACACCCAACTCAGCCAGCTATGCCTGGATACGAAAGCTAAAGGGAAGAATGGTAGACTGTCTTTTCTTAAGAGCATTGCCCACTGAGAAAGGAAGAGACAACCCCAGGAGGGACGATGCGATGACAATCGAAATTTAATGGCATACTGCAGAGAAAGTTATAAGTGGCAGAGGTGAAGAGGAGGTTTGTAGGACTCTGTGTACACACTCTGGATTGAAGAAGCCCAGAAAGCTCCAGTGCAGAGTCAAAACCCCTGATAGAGAATGAGGTACAGCAACTTAAAGGCCAAAGTCCTGGCAGAACCATAGACCAGAGACCTATAGTCCAGTTTGGAGCAAATGAAGGCATGATAGATCTTTAACATAGAGCATTGATCCACTCCCAAGAGGTGGAAGAAAGAACTTGGAGGATATTCAGTGTCCTCGTACACTTGACACACAGTTCTTTGATGTGAGGAATTAAAGTTAGCTTGTAGCCAAGGACAGAACCCAAGATATTTTCTTCAAGGACCACAGGAAGAACATGAAGCTCAGGATCATAGTATATGGTCTTTTAGAAGCAAAATTGTATGCAATCAGTTTTAGAGAAAGAAAAATGTAAAACCGCTTGTTGTGGTCCATTTCACCAATTGGTTGAGGGGAGACTGGAGCTACCACTTCATAGTCCACAACTGATACAAGATATGGAAATCGTCGATATAGAGTTCATTTGTAACAATAGAAGAAAGTTGTGTGGTGATAGCATTAATCTTGGTAGTGAAAAGTAAGACCCTCAAAACACAGCTCTGAGAGTCTCTAAGTTCCTGTGGAAAATATTGGAAAAGTATCGAACCTACCCAGACTTGGAGTCGCCTGTCAAGTAAAAAGTTCCAGATAAGAATGGGTAAATGGCTATGCAAGCATATAGGAGTGAATGTTCCACAAAATGCCGTACTTTCAAGTAGTGTGATAAGCCTTCTAAGTTCACAGGAAGAAGATTTTTCCTCTTGAGAAAGGCTTCCCTAATATAGACTGAGTCAAATCAGGTAGTCCACAATGGATTACTGTCGACACAACTCCCACTGGGTGGATGGGAGGAGATTATTTGATTCGAGGAACCAAACTAGATAAGCATTAACCATCCTCTCTCAGATCTTACAGAAACAGCTAGTCAAGGCAACTGTATGATAGTTAGAAGGAATCTTGGCATCCTATTCTGACTCAGATAAAGGTGAACAATAACCCAGTGCCACATATCAAGAAAAACATCCTCTTGCCAAATAAACTGAAAAATAACCAGAAGAATAGCGAGAGGCAGAAGAGAAATAATGCAGCATCTCGTATTGAATATCATCCAGTCCAACTGATGAACTGCCAGACTGATTAAAAGCAAGCTTGAGTTCCATCAGTGTAAAGGGGTGATTATAGTCACAGAGACGATTGGCCCCAAAGGAAAGAGGCAATTGCTCTGCTCGAGATTTGACGGTTAAAAAGGCGGGAGAAAAACCGAAGGGCTAGATGCACTAAAAAAGCCGCGCTAAGTGTATCAGCAATGCACTGGACATTAGCAGCTTCCTGGCTATTGGAGAGTAAAATGGAAAGGAAACAGAAGGTATACTTCCCATTGGTCTTCCAAATCTTGTCCCATAGGATTTTGGAACTGATGGTAGAAGAGATGATAGTTGTGAACTTAATCCAAGTTTCCTTTTGGTTTTGATGTCTAACTGGCCGTGCACAGGCCTGCTAAAATGCAATCAGTTTGAAAAGTGGGATAATTGTAAAATATCCTAGGCCAGTTTATGAACCTTCAGTGCCTCCCTGGGAGGGAGGACTTCACCATGGATGAGGATCCCGTGGAAAACGTGTCGAGGTTTTAGGAATACACTGAGACAATATAATAAGTTACTGCTGCCACACATTTGTTTATCAATGGCAGACAAACGACAGCTGGAACAAGTTACAAGTAAAAAGGACCATTTGGCCTGCAAGACATGCGAGTCGAGTGGAATCGACCACGGCCAATCTCTCTCAAGACTCTAGGAAAATTATCACTGCCCCATGAGACATTTTCAGCCCTCCAAGAAAAATAAGACAAAAGTGAAGGAGAGCATATATAAGTCTGTGACAGTAAAGTCTGACAAGGTGCGTAAATATAAGTATGTGAACCAGTACTAAAGAGAGAAAGGATGTGATCTGAAAGCATATGCTCCATGAAACGACGTCTCTAATCAGTATCAATACCACCCCAAATAAGACTGTGCCCATTAAAGTCTCACAAGATTAAAAAGGGAGACAGTAAGTGTTCAACGAGAGTATCATCATGATCTGATTGATCATGAGTATCTCCAAGAGAGAAAAAACAGTGATGGTATGGCCCAAAGAAATACGAATGGCTATGGCCTCCAGAGGTGTATCAAGTGGTAAAGACGGGGTGGGCCCTCCATACCCTCATCTATCACATAAACTGACATTCTGGTATAAAGTAAACAGCTGAAAGGTTTTCTGTAAGGAAAGACACAGGATTATAGGAATGGATTAAGGCCTTAATATCATCAAGATTAGAATGGTGTGTTTGTATGTTTTTCTTGTAGGAAAGCCACACTGGGCTGTCTGCTGAGGGGAATCAAATCCATTATTTTAGCATTGCAAATCTGAAGACTTCTTGTTATCCCAGCAAGGAACACGTTAGAATGAAAACGTCGACAATTCCACTGCATCAAAATGTCTGTTTTACTTAGGTAAAGGAGAACCCTTCAGTTTGCGACAAAGTTTTTTTATTATAAAGAGGTCTGTCGACCATCATGAATTATATCCTAGGCCTAGTGAGCAGGTCTTTATCAGGAGAAGCAGATTCCAGCGACTGAGAATAGAATCGTTCTAAATTTTGAGGTTGAAGAAGGTAGCCTTCTGACGTCAGAAGCTAGGGCAAATGGAAATGGGCTAAGGCAGTCACTGGAAGGAATGGTGGGCGCAGAGACAGAAGTAGATGATGACTTGTCAACTTGTTTATTCATAGAGATAAAAAGACTCTGTATGGTTCAAAAACAACATTGTTGGAGGCACAGGAAGACCTGATTGCAGTCCCACTCTAGCAGTGGAAGGTAATGCAGAAGTATACACTGCTGGCCAAAATCTTAAGAACAATGAACATAAAGAAAAAATATGCATTTTGCGTTGTTAAACTCAATCATTTATTTGAGTAGAGCTTCGAAAGATGGAAATAAGAAAATGGAAAATAAAAAAAACGTTTTTAGCATTTAATAGGGAAAATGTGAACACTATGAAATTAGCCTAAATACTAGCTGGTCAAAAATTTAAAACCATACTGAAACGAAGCGTTAATTGGTAAACACGTAACGAAATTTAGTCATTTGTGTTCAAGCATTAGCGTTGTCAACATCTCCCACTGACATCTCCTGTGTTACCTTGGGTAAAAACATGGCAAAGGCTAAAAAGTTGACAGAGTTTGTACGTGACAGAATTGTTGAGCTACAAAAAGCAAGGTCTCCCTCAATGTGCCATTGCTGGTGAGATTGGGCGTAGTAAAACTGTTGTTGCAAATTTCTTAAAAGACTCTGAGGGATACAGAACGAGAATTTCAAGTGGTCGGCCAAAGGAAATTTCGCCGGCGTTGAGCAGGAGGATAGACGGGTTGTCCAGCAAGACACCAGCCGATCGTCGAACCAGATTAAGGCCCTTACGGACGTAGAATGCAGCTCAAGAACAATAAGAGGGCAACTACGAGAGAAAGGCTTTTAAAGCCGTAAACGTCTTCAAAGGCCACGCCTTCTTCCAATCTACAAAACATTTCGGGTAAACTTTGCTGAGAAGCACCAAACATGGGACGTAGTAAAGTGGAAAGTTTTATCCTCTGATGAGAAAAAAATTTAACATGGATGTGTCAGATTGGCTTCCAATGTTACTGGCACGATAAGGATATCCAACTGGAGACATTTTCTACACGAGACAGTGGAGGAGGTTCCATCATGATCTGAGGTGCTTTCTCCTTCCAAAGAACAATGGAGCTTCAGGTTATACAGGGGTGTCAAACAGCAGCTGGCTACATTGGGATGTTGAAAAGGGCATCCTTGTTGACTGAAAGGCCTCGCTTGTGTGGAAATGACTGGATCTTTCAGCAGGACAATGCTGCAATCCACAATGCCAGCAGGACAAAGGACTTTTTCATGACATATAACGTGATTCTTTTGGACCATCCAGCGTCTGCCCAAAGTGAACCCCACTGAAAATGTTTGGGGGTGGATGGCAAGGGAAATCTATAGAAATGGACGTCAATTCCAAAAAGTGCATGATCTTCGTTAAGCCATCTTCACCACTTGGAATAACATTCCAGCCAAACATTTCTTCTGCAAACGCTTATATCGACCATGCCAAAGCGAATGTTTGCAGTTATTCGCAATGACGGCCGTGCAACTCACTACTGAGATTTCTTGTTGGGCATTTCCTACCTTGTTTTGGACTTCTTTTTGGTATGGTCTTTAACCTTTGACCATATTTAGGCTTATTCCATAGTGTTCACATTTTCCCTATTAAATGCTAAAGTTTTTTTTTATTTTTATTTTCCCTTTTCATCTTTCGGAGCTCTACTCAAATAAGTGGTTGAGTCTAACAACGCAAAATGCATATTTTTTATTTATGTTCATTGGCCTTAAGATTTTGGCCAGCAGTGTATGTCTGAAAGGAAGATGAGGACGTTAACTTCCGAGCCTCTGGGTACGAAATGTTGCAAATGATTTTAAACACTGTACCTCTTTTTCCTTAGGACATGAACAAAAGTAAGAGAGGCGAAAGCCACTACAGTTTAGACAGTGGGATTTCAGTTCATACTCGTAGGCTTCATGGTTTCTGCCACCATAACCAGCACACGTCAAACAACCACAACATGATGCTTTAGACTGTCGGAACTGCTGACACTGTTAACATCAGAAAGGAACGTATAACCATACTTAACACTTCAGATAACTTGCCCTGATAAAGGCAGGTGGCCGTGGCGACATAAACGTCAAAATTAAGAGACTGGTTGGCAGCATAATTCTGTCTTTTCGAGTGGATATGTGGTGCACAAGAGAAACGCTCTGGCTGGAGAAACCATAGAGAATCTTTTCAAAGGTTCTTGTTCTTCAAATCCCTCTCAACATTAATTTCTCGTGAGGAATTCAAAGTAACGTGGGGAGTAACATCAGTGGGTATATCCCCAAATCTCCGAATTCAGGAGTTCATTGTGTTTTAGAGTAGATGTTTCCAGAATGAAGCTTCTTGATGTACAGTGGAGAGCCAGCCTAAGCCCTTTTGAGTAAAAAAGGAAGACATTTGCCCTAAACGTTTGTCTGTCGAAGAAACGAGATAAAGGTGCAGAATGGCTTGGAGACCAGTCATCAAGACGTGTTCGTTTACGAAGTAGCTGTTTCTTAATCCAGTCCCCATCCACCAAGGTGCCCAATGAGGGACTACAATGTCAAACGAAGACATTGCAGCTACGACAAGGTTTCTTGGGCACCAAACCAAAACACCAGCATCAGAAATAATGTCTACAACACCCACTGAGAATGCCTAACTCAGGTACTTAATTGACCCGACCCCAGCAGGACTAGCCAACTGATCATGAGGGCTACCTATCTAAAGGAATTCAAGGCCAAAGTGGTGTGTTGGGATTGGACTCATCAACCACCAGGATCTTCTCCCTTTCACGTGTCGCCATGCAGGGCAAACATGTGGGTGGATGTTCAGAACCCTGAGGATGCAAAATAAAAAAAAAAACCTTCTCTGGGAGGTCCCATTACCACGTACAGACATTCACACCAAGGGCTGTGACAAACAGTAATGATAATCTGGAAACAGAAGAAGGCAAGAAATGGTTCGTGAGAATTTCTGGCAGCAGAAACATGAAGATAAACAGACAGAAATGATATCAATAGTTAGTAAGGAAAAACTAACACCATAAATATAGTGACAAGCAATTAATAAAAAAAAAGTAACACAGCGAGAAAAGGCTAACAAGAGCAGACTGGCACCAGCAAAATGGCGACAGTTGTATAGTAAAGAGAATCTGGCACGCCAACATAGTAACAAAAGATTAGAAAAGAAAGTGTGACACCAGTAACATAGTAACAAAGAGAATGGAAAGTTTGAAACAAAATTGTCGAAACAAACAACAAGTAAGAAGAGTCTGGCACTAAAAACTTAGTAAGGAAGGCCTGACATGATAATAGAAAGGAGAATCTGCCACCAGACACAGTAACAAACATCGACTAAGGAGAGCCTGATACCAAAACATCTAGTAAGGAGAGTCTGGCACTAAAAACATAGTAAGGAAGGCCTGACATAACAAATAGAAAGTAGAATCTGCCACCAGACACAGTACCAAACATCTACTAAAGACAGCCTGATACCAAAAACCTAGTAAGGAGAGTCTGGCTCTTAAAACTTAGTAAGGAAGGCCTGACATGACAAATAGAAAGGAGAATCTGCCTCCAGACACAGTAACAAACATCTACTAAAGACAGCCTGATACCAAAAACCTAGTAAGGAGAGTCTGGCTCTTAAAACTTAGTAAGGAAGGCCTGACATGACAAATAGAAAGGAGAATCTGCCTCCAGACACAGTAACAAACATCTACTAAGACAGCCTGATACCAAAAAACCTAGTAAGGAGAGTCTGGCTCTTAAAACTTAGTAAGGAAGGCCTGACATGACAAATAGAAAGGAGAATCTGCCTCCAGACACAGTACCAAACATCTACTAAAGACAGCCTGATACCAAAAACCTAGTAAGGAGAGTCTGGCTCTTAAAACTTAGTAAGGAAGGCCTGACATGACAAATAGAAAGGAGAATCTGCCTCCAGACACAGTAACAAACATCTACTAAAGACAGCCTGATACCAAAAACCTAGTAAGGAGAGTCTGGCTCTTAAAACTTAGTAAGGAAGGCCTGACATGACAAATAGAAAGGAGAATCTGCCTCCAGACACAGTAACAAACATCTACTAAGGACAGCCTGATACCAAAAACATTTAGTAAGGAGATTCTGGTAGAAAGAACTGTTAAAAGTTTACTATTTCTTTATGGGAAGATGTTTCACTAAATTCGTAAGACCGTCAAACTTGAATTATTAATAAAATACTTGTTTAATGATAAAACTTGGTTATATATTCTTTGTTTCGTATAATTAAATAGTTTATTAGTGAATACATCAAAAACCAAATGTTGCTCATTTGTCAAAAATGGCAAAATGACGTTAAGTTTAAGTAAAATAATAAGTGAGTGATATTAATGTAAATTAACATTGAAATAGTAATACCAATGTTAGTTTTTAGGTTGTGTACAAAATTTGTGAAAAATTGAAAGTTCTTATGGCTTGCGTACATCAATTTTTATTGACAAAACTAATCTTAACACTGCTGAGAAGTCATATGTATTATAAAATTCGTTACAAGGTTATGTTTCGTATTTAAAATTTAAGTAGTTTGGTTTGTTTTGAATTTCATACAAAGCTATACGAAGGCTATCTGTCCCTAATTTAGCAGTATAAGACTAGAGGGAAGGCAGCTAGTCATCACCACCCACCGCCAACACTTTTACCAACGAACAGTGCAATTGATTTTCTCATTATAATGCCCCCATCACTGAAAGGGCGAGCATGTTTAATGTGATGGGGATTCAAACCTGCGACCCTCAGATTATCAGTCGAGTGCCTTAACCACCTAGCCATGTGTGTGGAGAAAATGATATATTGATAATCAGTGAATGTACGAGATTAAAATAACATGATCAGGTTATTACATTTTGCTATTAAGTGTTGCTACTCTACAGTACGTTATCTTATTGTTCCGTGGAATATTACCTATTAAAGCCATACTACAGGAAAAGCTTCTACCAGGGGTTATAACCAACGCTGATGACATTATGTAACTCAAATTTTGTTCCTGGATAGTATGTGTTATTACAGTATGTAACACAAGCTTTGTTCCTGGATAGTATGTGTTATTACAGTATGTAACACAAGTTTTGTTCCTGGATAGTATGTGTTATTACACTATGTAACACAAGTTTTGTTCCTGGATGGTATGTGATATTACACTATGTAACACAAGTTTTGTTCCTGGATGGTATGTGTTATTACACTATGTAACACAAGTTTTGTTCCTGGATAGTATGTGTTATTACACGATGTAACACAAGTTTTGTTCCTGGATAGTATGTGTTATTACACGATGTAACACAAGTTTTGTTCCTGGATAGTATGTGTTATTTCTTAATTGGTTATGTTGTAAAAGTACAGAAAATGGCCATTATTCCCTTCAAACTTTGCTTTTGTGACCAGAATAATGAAATTTAGAAATTAACCTATTTTCTATGTAAAAATGGGCAAATTTGCACAATTTCATTTACATGAGGTCTGAATAAAACAACATATGAATCAAAATTTACATGTATTTATACTAAAGTTAAACAAAAAAGTTTAGAAGTGAGTAGTTTTCTTTCTAGTTTTGCGGCTGTAATGTAAATCACTTTCACGTATCAACACTCAAATATAGTCTCCCACTTGTTAATTTACTAATAATTGTACATGTATGCCTAACTCGTTTGTAGGTTGAAGGTTTCTCAGTGTAAACATGACCAGTTGTCTCTCACATGTGCCAAGTTGTTCTCTCTAAAAGTGCATAATAATTTAACTGAATCTCACAGCTGTTTAACAATGATTAAAGCAGTAATCATACTGTCTAGTGATTGCCTTCATACTTGAAAATTTAAAATGCTCTCACAACATAAATATTTACATTTTCAATACAGCAATTTTCTAGTTTGTTTTGTTTTCAAAAAGTACTAGGTAGTAGTAGTCATAAAACTAATTTAATGGATATTTTAAGGGTTTTTAGATGGCACCAGAACAATGATGCAAGAGATCTGTAGAGCTTTGATGTACCATAAATATAGAAAATAAAAATACAATTGTTAGCAGGTCAGTTACAGAGTCTGAATATAATGCTGTCAAGATAAAAACATAACTGTTTTTCAAATTATATTTTCAATCAAATATATGTGTAGTTAAGTCTTGTAATAATTTAAAGTATAGTTAACCAACGAATCTGCTGAAAGAAATACAAACTCGAAAAATGAACTCTGTAGTTTCCTTTATCTGATAATTGCAAGAAAAAATGTCTTTATATAAATTATAGTAAGCAAGACGTCCATATCTATAGAAACCTTTCACGAGGACTGTATGAATATTATAAAATCGAGGTTTACCTATCACCGAATTAATGGACGATATCTCATTAAACAGGGTTAATTTGTTGCTTCTGCTATTTACTGTAATTCTTATGAAGGGTTTGAACTTTGATTGTCGTCAAAAACAAAACAACTAAAGTGAAGAATGTATACTGTACATTTATTTGTAATTTTTCATCAAACATATACATAGTATAAAGCTTCTGTACTCGTTCATACCAATATCAAAGGACTAAAGAGGAAAAGGTCATACTTGACTCTGAAATTTCTAAGCAAAGAATGTAATCACTGCCACGTGATGTTTTACGGTGGAGAGATAGAATGAACATGAGGCGATCACTTGTTCCGGTTCGAGTCACTGTATCTGATCCTGAACCTTACATACATACACATACGTACATACACAAAAATGCTACACATGTACAGAGCAATCATGAGCACGTGCAATCATGAGCACGTTTTTTCACGAACATACCTAAATAATTTCTGCCCAAAATTCCAGTCATCAAATTAACTAATTGTTGTTGCGGACTTTGGGAAATGACTTTCCTCGCAAGTGTTGTTTAACTGGTATTTGGAAATCCAAGTCATTGAATAAGATTCAAGCAATTCTTTAATTATGAGACAGAAAAAAAAACAAAAAACAACCGAAAACTGTGTGGGTTATTTTTATACCAGAGTAAAATCTACTTTAAAATTACAATGAAGAACAGTATTTCTCTGCTGTAATACGTGTTACCTTCACTACTTCCATTTGTAAGAGATATCAGAGACCAAGTCATTATCTTTCTGCTGTTATTGAAATAGATAATTCATTGTGCTGCTGAACAAACGTTTATCAGTAACTGTTCTTCACATGAGATTGCCTACGATATATAGTAATACAACGTTTTTTTCTTAACGAATGTATACATACAAGAACCAGTGCAAAATAAAAATATCTAGCAATAAATACAAGTGGCTTATGTACCTCCACAACCAATATAATGGCTTCAGGATTCAGGTTTGAGTCTTTACGATCTCTACATCTTGGCATTTCCATGTTTAATTGTCTGGGAGGGGCCACATTAAGAATTCTGCAACACAGTATTCTGTTTTAAGTTGGTTTTTTTTGGCCCCAGACCACAGAATCATTGCACCAGTCAGGAAGAGATGTGGCTGAAAAAAAGTCTCATGGTGAAATTTGAAAACAAAGCTCCTAGAAAGTTTCACTACAAAACTGTTGAACCTACAGAGTTTGTGTCACTACTGGTTTCACAGTTCTGTGAACATTCGTACAACACATCAGCAATAATTGATGCAACCCCCTGGTCCAGAATCTGAGACATCACCAAGTTCAGAAGCCTCTGCTGATGTTGCACAAAGAGACGCTGGTTTTCTGGCACACGAGAGAGACAACGTAACGTGAAGGCTGCACAACGTACCTTCTCTAAGGTTGTTCCCATGAGTTCTGGATTTTCACGTAAGGCATTAATGCCCTGGATGTTAGCAACCTGAAGAGCACTCTGTTCTGCTTGTTCTACAAATATCAACAGGTTGGAGATGCAACAGCTTTGCAAAGCAATAGCCTTTGCAATACCGTCATCAGCTTGAGCAAAGCTCGAAAGAATTACCAAAGAAAATTCCCGCAACACCTGGTCCTTGTTACGATTGAGCGACTGGGCTAAAAATGAGAACAGTTTCTCAATTCGACTCCAAGGAGGAGTAGCAAGGAGTAGATCGACGTTACTATCATGAATGGAAAGCTTACAGAGGGCTTCAAGGGACAGACGTTGAGGAGACAGGACGGAGTATACTGGTTGTGTTGGAAAAGGGTCCTGGGCATAAGAGGATGGACAAATTGCCCAGTGAAGCAAACCATCCAGAATTGGAAGGCTGATCTCTTCTGGAAAAGGTGCAAGATCCAACTGACCAGCGATGTTAGCTAGAGTTACAAGTGTGTTTTCTCTAAGTAAATGAAGCATATCCCACCACCACTCTTGTTCACCATTTAAGCTACTGCAAGAATCTGTCACAGAAAAAGTGTCCGTCTCATCTTCACGGTCATAATGTTGTTGTGATGGCTTGCGATTTAGGTGGATATGATGCAGCAGTAGAAGTTTTCCAATAATTAGAAGAAATCCAGCATGTTTGGACATTTCAGAATCATTTCCTGGCACAAATGAGAGGTTTCTAATGAAAGTCGAAAGACATAAACACCGACGAGACAAACTCTCCTGCCCATCTCTCACTAGACAGAGCGATGGTTCATCTCGGTCATAGGTTTCTTTTTCTAAGTCACAGTCGTCGGGATGTCGTTTTCGAGGTAATAAAGAACAACGTATTCTCAAGCTCTGCTCTTCTGCTGTGCTACTATTATCGTTCTTATTTTCCATATCTTCTTTGGGTTTGAAAGCTTGTTTTTTCCTCTTTAACAACTACTTCCTTTTCCATACATTCACAGTTACTGTTGACATCAATTTGATCCAGGTTACAACACTGTTCAGAATGTTTACTGACAGTAACAGGTGCTCCCTTTAACTCACACAATTTGAAATTATCTTTTATCACAGGTTCGTTTTCACAACGCTCAGCAGTCAAGGTTTCGTGATCTATATTCTGCCGAACACAAACAGGTTTACCCCTGAAGCTTTGTTCGTCTTCTTCTTTCAGAGCAGTGGAATTTTTCTCATCCATTACTTTCACAAAACTTACATAGCTTTCCATATTTTCTAAGTGAGTCTGGATATGATGAGTAGTGTCTCCACCACCACACTTCCAATGGTCAACACCACTCTCAAACCCTTCATGGAAGTCCCACTTCTTTTCCGAGTCTGTAAGAAAGAGAGCATCATCTTGTTTGCTTCCCACTGTTTTTCCACATCTTGTTTTCTCTGTATAATTTTCACTTTTTAATACAGACAATTTATCTTTTGTGTTGTCATCTTCTTTCTCGTTTTCTTCAGAACTGACCTTAAAGGGTACAAACATGCAGTTTTTTATTTCAGTTTCTGAGCTAATAGACACACTACGCTCATATCCAACTTCCAGCTCATTACCAAGACCAAAAAATGAGAGACAAACAGCGACGGTAATGCTCCAATAACACTTCTAAAAGACCAGGAAGATGACCGAGTCCAAAGTAGAGCATACAGTTGTCATCACAAATCAACACTGAAAGGACATCTAATGCCCAGGTACTTTCAACTAAAAGTCCAGACTTTAAAGACATCATGACTCTCCAGGGATCCACGGGACTCACATCTTTAGCAGTGATGCGTCTCCTTTTAGTGAGGATTGGTAGCACTCCTTCCACGGTGTTACATGGAAAGATTGTTTCCTTTTTCAGAGTTGGATAAGGATAATGATTGGCCTGGCTTGTTCCTGGGTATGGCTAAACAAAGGATAAAGAAAAAGTGGGTATTGAGTCTCATTTCAAACAATTCAGAAAACTTAAATTTGATAAAAAAAAAGTAATATATAACTTCCCATTCCAGATACTTATATCTTAAGAAAACTGTTGACAGCCATTTTGTGAACTCACGATTTCCTCATATAATTGATTTTTGTTAAGTGTTAAACTACATGGGCTATCCCTGTTGGGCTTACTACAAGGATCAGAACCCAATTTTCAACATTATAAGCCCTCAGAGGTAGCCCTAAGATTAACAATAAGACATTGATGGGTGAAAAGGTATTATTGGCTCTACACATAAAAATTTATTTTTAAAATAAGACATTCATTTGTTTTAATTTTTATTTTCTCAAATTCATTTCTATACTGGAAATGTGTAAAACTAAAAAAGTGAACATGAAAATATATTTTTATGTCCTACTTTATTTTGAATTTTTTAAAAAAACAGTCTCTTATAAAATCAAAATATGCTAGCAATTCATTGTTAAAAACATCTGACATTATTTGTTTCCAACAAGGGTGGTGGCCTTTCAAACAGTTTCCCTTCAGATGTTGTAGAGGCAGTAAGTGTAAGAAAACATTTTATAATTATAAAAGTGATAAGGGCTGACTTTAAAAAAAGTTATATTTATTTCATAGTTTTAATCTATTTTAGAGGATGGAACAGCCAAGAAGGACCAACAGGTCCCAAAATGTTATGTTCAACGGTTACACTTGAGTCAACTTTCAAGAAACAGCTTACTGGTATTCTTTTGTTTGGAAAACACATCCTATCTTGTCCATACTGTATTTTGTTTGGCATGTTCACTGATGAGTAGCCTGTAGTTGTAGGATAAGCAGACATCTTCCAAGTAGTGGAGCCTGTTGGGGATCCACTCACCCCCTGAGGTCCATCCCAACCCTCTCGACGGGCTGGTGGATACTGCTGGTAATTACCATCTCTTGGCCAGCCTTGATAACAAAATAAAAATCTTAACATACGACAATTTACATGAAAAATTAAATAAATATGTTATTTTTGCTGTGTGACAATGAACATGTTCAGTAATTATGTCTTCAGTTCTGTGTATCTCTTTCACAACACAGTAATATCTGGCTACACTAAACACCGATGAAGTTCACATAATCTATTGCAATGAGTATTCTTTACTCTGCATGACACAAAGTTTTAATGTCTTACATTCAAAATTGAATTTAACTACTTTATGTTATACTGATTATATAAGTATGAAGTTCTTAATTCTATATTTTATAAATGACACATCTTCCGTAGGTATCTTCTGTTCCATCTTTTATCTACCACACCTCCAGTAACTACGGTGTTAAATGAACATTACTCACTACAATATTGTCATTACAGAGCTACCAAATAGAATACCAGACCCCTCGTGCCACATCTTGTCTTTCAGAATTTAATAGTTTTATCTTACAATTAATTATATATTTTACAGAGCTACCAAATAGAATACCAGACCCCTCGTGCCACATCTTCTCTTTCAGAATTTAATAGTTTTATCTTACAATTAATTATATATTTTACAGAGCTACCAAATAGAATACCAGACCCTCGTTGCCACATCTTCTCTTTCAGAATTTAATAGTTTTATCTTACAATTAATTATATATTTTACAGAGCTACCAAATAGAATACCAGACCCTCGTGCCACATCTTCTCTTTCAGAATTTAATAGTTTTATCTTACAATTAATTATATGTTTTACAGAGCTACCAAATAGAATACCAGACCCTCGTACCACATCTTCTCTTTCAGAATTTAATAGTTTTATCTTACAATTAATTATATATTTTACAGAGCTACCAAATAGAATACCAGACCCCTCGTGCCACATCTTCTCTTTCAGAATTTAATAGTTTTATCTTACAATTAATTATATATTTTACAGAGCTACCAAATAGAATACCAGACCCCTCGTGCCACATCTTCTCTTTCAGAATTTAATAGTTTTATCTTACAATTAATTATATATTTTACAGAGCTACCAAATAGAATACCAGACCCCTCGTGCCACATCTTCTCTTTCAGAATTTAATAGTTTTATCTTACAATTAATTATATATTTTACAGAGCTACCAAATAGAATACCAGACCCCTCGTGCCACATCTTGTCTTTCAGAATTTAATAGTTTTATCTTACAATTAATTATATATTTTACAGAGCTACCAAATAGAATACCAGACCCCTCGTGTCACATCTTGTCTTTCAGAATTTAATAGTTTTATCTTACAATTAATTATATATTTTACAGAGCTACCAAATAGAATACCAGACCCCTCGTGCCACATCTTGTCTTTCAGAATTTAATAGTTTTATCTTACAATTAATTATATATTTTACTGAGCTACCAAATAGAATACCAGACCCCTCGTGCCACATCTTGTCTTTCAGAATTTAATAGTTTTATCTTACAATTAATTATATATTTTCTCTTACCAAAAGAAAGCCAATGTTTTCACCTACCATTGTGTTCTCAAAAGTTAGTAACCAACTTATATCTAATACAACTTTGATTACCAGAGGAATCACACAGATAACTGAAATACTACCATTAGTATTAAAAAAAGGTACGTTTAAATGTCGTTGACAGCAAAAATCAATACCCGGGTAAGTACTCTAATTTTTGTTTTTCATGTTTATTGTTATAAAAGTAACTAATACTAAAAATATTTCATGAAGCCCACATGAGAGCAGCTTCGAATAGCTCTTGAGTAAGGTAATCTGATAGCATAACATGAGCTGCACATTCCCCAAGTGGTTTACAATTTATAATACCATGGATAGCAGTAAGACATAGCGCAAAAGACAATTATAAATAGATGTTACTGTTAGCAATTTAAAGCTACTTAAAATAAACGAATGTACTTTCACGTTACATTTGAAGTCATTCTAGAAAGGAAAAAAGCATGTAATTTGGGTTTATTTTGACTTTTTATGGTGTGTGTTTTCTTATAACAAAGCCACATTGTGATATCTGCTGAGTCCACCGAGGGGAATCAAACCCATACTTTTAGCATTGTAAGTCCATAGATTTACTGCTGTTCCAGCAGGTGACTTTTTTTTTTATGATTACATGGTAAGTCAAATTGATCAGCCATGTATAGAGTTAAGGCAGAGAAAAATAACAGATAACTTATTAAGTTTTACTGAAAACAAACATCTAAAATGTGTTTAGGATGTTTTAGGGGTTACACATATAAAATGTGAGATTTCTGAGATGAAGGAAAGTATTTTTAACCTTGAAACGAAAATCATTCTGCACACAAATTATTTCAAACAAATGCTTGATACAGTCATGAACAAACCTAAACAAATGCTTGATACAATCATGAACAAACCTAAACAAATGCTTGATACAGTCATGAACAAACCTAAACAAATGCTTGATACAGTCATGAACAAACCTCGTTTTTAGTTTATTAAACATACTTCACTAAAACTAAGATTTTTTGTATGTTAAAGACTTACAATGTTTACTGAAAGTCTGCCCAATTTTGTAAAGATATACATACCATATTATAAGTTAGTAGCATAAATCTATAGTGATTCTGAATGAATACAAAGAAGTCATGTGGTCAGTCAAATTGACCAAGTCCATGTCGAGAGAGTTAACAATGAGATTTCTTTGGAGTTTTTTAAATTTTTTTTAACAAGTCATTATTTTCAAAATCAAGTATATATGTCATATGATGGCTGTAACAGATTTGAACATAAGAAATCGTATTTAAAGGTTATGTAAGAAGTAAGCAGAAGTGTCCAATAAGATATATAAATAGTGAAGTTATCACACAAATACAATAAAGAAAACCAGTTATCTTTACTAAGATAACCGTAAAACTAATTTTATCCTAAATAAAAACACAGTACCTTATATCTTGTGAGAATTATTACATATAGTTCATTTTATTGTACTCTATTCTATTACTCACTTTGAGAGGTTGTTCCCAAGCTGGATGGAACCATGCTCTGTGGTCTTCTGTAATACTGGTTGCGATCTAAGTATTTCAAAACACAAAAAGCTTTACTTTCAAATTTCTACACTCTTCATTAAATTTTATTTGTTCTTTTAAACAGTGCCAAATGTACTTCAATTTTAACTCTTTATATTAACTCAGTTTTTATTACACAAGCTTGTTTGTTTGTAGCTACAATGGTATTTCTGTGCTGTGTCCCATGTGGATATCAAAATCCAATTTTTAGTGTTATAACTATTAAAACTTACATTGAAAGGTATTACCAGAGATGAACATTTCTGAGAAATGTTTTTTATCTCACCTCCTTGTGTTAGGTCATAGCTTCCCACTTGGTACTGATCTGCTGGGGGTCTCATGTATTCATTTGTTTGTTTTCCATACATGTCTTGCTGATGACCTATCTTGTTGGGTGATGACCCATCTTGTAGGTAAATGCTCTGCTGGTTTTGTTGGTAATTCTATGAAACCAAAAAATAATGGACCATTAACCTATTCTTGTCAACAATATACTATCATCTGTGCACTTATTTTTTAACATTCACTAAATACTAATATTTGTTACGTATGTAACTAGTAAAGACTACCAATGACAAACAAAAATAGATAAGTACAGACCACCAAAAATGAAAAGAAACAGATAAGTATAGACTACCAACGATGAACAAAAACAGATACATAGACTACCACTAATGAACAGAAAGAGATAAGTCGACTACCACTAATGAACAGAAACAGATAAGTATTGACTACCACTAATGAACAGAAACAGATAAGTATAGACTACCACTAATGAACAGAAAGAGATAAGTAACTTCCATTAATGAACAGAAACAGATAAGTATTGCCTACCACTAATGAACAGAAACAGATAAGTATAGACTACCACTAATGAACAGAAAGAGATAAGTAACTTCCATTAATGAACAGAAACAGATAAGTAGACTACCACTAATGAACAGAAACAGATAAGTAGACTACCATTAATGAACAGAAACAGATAAGTAGACTATCATTAATGAACAGAAACAGATAAGTAGACTATCATTAATGAACAGAAAGAGATACGTAGACTACCATTAATGAACAGAAACAGATAAGTAGACTACCATTAATGAACAGAAAGAGATACGTAGACTACCATTAATGAACAGAAACAGATAAGTAGACTACCATTAATGAACAGAAACAGATAAGTAGACTACCACTAATGAACAGAAACAGATAAGTAGACTACCATTAATGAACAGAAACAGATAAGTAGACTACCATTAATGAACAGAAACAGATAAGTAGACTACCATTAATGAACAGAAACAGATAAGTAGACTACCACTAATGAACAGAAACAGATAAGGCACCTGTAAGTAAGTAGAGTTTGTATAAGTGATAAGTTCAAAAAATGTTTTTATTTGTACAATTCTGTACCAGTAACTGAAATCAATACTACCAGTTGTCAGCATAGAAAAGATAAAAGCTTCCATTCTCAGAATGTTTATGTCAATTTAACTGAAACTGCATAGGCTGTCAATAGATCCTATTGTGGAGAAGACTTAATTTATATGATTTCAAACTTACTACATTCATTTACATGAAATAAGGAGTAAAATATACACAAAAAATCAGTTGAGTTACAAATGTGTGATGTTTGGAATTTCACAAAAAGCTACATGAGGGTTACTGTCCCCAATTTATAAATGTAAGACTAGAATAAAGACAGCTACTCATTACTACCCATGTCAACTCTTTTACCAATTAATAGTAGAATTGGCCATTACGCTATAAAGCCACCATGGCTGAAAGGGCAAGCCTGTTTGGTGGGAAGTGGAAACGAACCTGTGACTCCCTAATTAAGAGTCGAGTACCGTAACCACCTGGCTGTATGAAACTATTTAAACATACAATGTAGAACCTAGTTCTTTATAATACTCTATAACATGTTTAATGTACCAAGAAAAATTAGTTGATTTATTTAGACCTACAACAGAGAGATGACATTGTAAATATATACTGAATGTTATGAGTTCCGTACGGAGACACCTGCCTGTACGTTGCTTCTTGTTGTATATATGATTAAAGTTTAGTTTTCAATTATTATCATGGAATTGGTTTGTTTGTCATATTTTGGCAACAAGTCACTGTACCCCAAAAACCACATCATCTGAAACACAAAAAACACTTAATATTTGTGTTTAATAGTTTTAATAACAAAGAAAAATCACCACAATATTAAATAAAAGCAGTTGGTTACACAAAAAGTGGAAAGTTTATTGAAGAACAAAACTTAACTCCAAAAAAGAAACCTTGATGTAATGTACATAACACAAAAAACAGACCATAATCCAAACAGGTGCAGCTGTTCAGAGTAACGGTGGACATAAAACTGTGTACTAGGAGAACACTGCCCAACTCTTAACCTCATTACCAACAGAGGTTACAGAAGTCTCATATTTGACCACAAGATAATCTAGGAGAACACTGTCCAACTCTTAACCTCATTACCAACAGAGGTTACAGAAGTTTCATACTTGACCACAAGATAATCTAGGAGAACACTGTCCAACTCTTAACCTCATTACCAACAGAGGTTACAGAAGTTTCATTTTTGACCACAAGATAATCTAGGAGAACACTGTCCAACTCTTAACCTCATTACCAACAGAGGTTACAGAAGTTTCATTTTTGACCACAAGATAATCTAGGAGAACACTGTCTAACTCTTAACCTCATTACCAACAGAGGTTACAGAAGTTTCATATTTGACCACAAGATAATCTAGGAGAACACCGTCTAACTCTTAACCTCATTACCAACAGAGGTTACAGAAATTTCATTTTTGACCACAAGATAATCTAGGAGAACACTGTCCAACTCTTTACCTCATTACCAACAGAGGTTACAGAAGTTTCATTTTTGACCACAAGATAATCTAGGAGAATACTGTCCAACTCTTAACCTCATTACCAACAGAGGTTACAGAAGTTTCATTTTTGACCACAACATAATCTAGGAGAACACTGTCCAACTCTTAACCTCATTACCAACAGAGGTTACAGAAGTTTCATATTTGACCACAAGATAATCTAGGAGAACACTGTCCAACTCTTAACCTCATTACCAACAGAGGTTACAGAAGTTTCATATTTGACCACAAGATAATCTAGGAGAACAATGTCCAACTCTTAACCTCATTACCAACAGAGGTTACAGAAGTTTCATTTTTGACCACAAGATAATGTATGTGGATATTACAAATATCCATTCAAGTTCAGACTTTTATAAAATCAACATTGTATTTCTGTATTTCATGTTCTCACCATTGTGGATTTGTAATGGAAGCATTGAAGTTGAATGGAATGGATCTCAATTGTTAAAATGTATCAAACTTTAATTACCTAATGGTAGAAAAATGAAGAAAAAACAAAGTTCACGTTATATCTTCAAACCAACAATACATGGGTTATGGTGTATTTATATTGAAAAAGGAAGACAAGATGGCACAAAATTAAAAACACAACAAAGTTCACGTCATATCTTTAAACCAACAATACACGGGTTATGGTGTGTTTATATTGAAAAAGGAAGACAAGATGGCACAAAATTAAAAAAAAAACAACAAAGTTCACGTCATATCTTTAAACCAACAATACACGGGTTATGGTGTGTTTATATTGAAAAAGGAAGACAAGATGGCACAAAATTAAAAACACAACAAAGTTCATGTCATATCTTTAAACCAACAATACACGGGTTATGGTGTGTTTATATTGAAAAAGGAAGACAAGATGGCACAAAATTAAAAACACAACAAAGTTCACGTCATATCTTTAAACCAACAATACACGGGTTATGGTGTGTTTATATTGAAAAAGGAAGACAAGATGGCACAAAATTAAAAACACAACAAAGTTCACGTTATATCTTTAAACCAGCAATACATGGGTTATGGTGTGTTTATATTGATAAAGGAAGACAAGATGGCACAAAATTAAAAAAACAACAAAGTTCACATTATATCTTCAAACCAACAATACATGGGTTATGGTGTGTTTATATTGAAAAAGGAAGACAAGATGGCACAAAATTAAAAAAAAGAACAAAGTTCATGTTATATCTTTAAACCAACAATACATGGGTTATGGTGTGTTTATATTGAAAAAGGAAGAAAAGATGGCACAAAATTAAAAAAACAACAAAGTTCACGTTATATCTTTAAACCAACAATACACGAGTTATGGTGTGTTTATATTGAAAAAGGAAGACAAGATGTGTTCAAACAAGTACAAAGAATCCTTATTATGATCTTTAACTATTTCTCTCTCTCCTTTACTACTTGTTAAGTTAGTGTGAGTTCTTTTTTCTTTAGTTGATGAGAAACCTTTATCATCTGATTGTAAATATATGTAAAAAACATTTCGAATCCTAAATAACGCTGATGAAAAAATATTCATTTTATTACCTGGTAGTTACAGTGACTATCCAGTGATTGTTGACCTTGGACATACTGCCCTTGACCTGAAGCTTGTGGGGGTCCAGAATGAGGAAATGGTGTTTGGGCAGAAACTGGCCCCATGGGTGCTCGGCCCTGGTAGATGCTACCAGGTTGGACCCCCGTACTCTCACGACTATGAGATAACATTTGCTGGCTGTGATATCTTTGAGAAGGGTAAAGGTTAGGGTCAGACTGAGTAGGACCCATCATGCCTTCAGGTTGGGTAGCTGGTCGTGGCCCAGCAGGCATTTGTTGCTGTTCATATCTAGAAAAATATTAGATTTTACATTAAGTGTCATAACTTTTAAAAACTGTTGAAGTCACAGCAAAGTTTGTAACCTAAGTGACACCTGCAGTGTGTGGGCTTTACAGATCTATGATCAGTTAAATTCATTTCACAGAAAAGTAAAAAAAAAAGATAAATTTGAAGATAGAGATCAGCTATCCTGAATTTAAAAAAACAAAATTCCATTTAATTATTTAAACATATAAAGGCATTCTTTAGTTCTTGATTTTAAACATATAATGGCATTCTTTAGTTCTTGATTTTAAACATATAATGGCATTCTTTAGTTCTTGATTTTAAACATATAATGGCATTCTTTAGTTCTTGATTTTAAACATATAATGGCATTCTTTAGTTCTTGCCACCTTTCAGCTCTTAAAATTAAACCTTGTTTACAACTTCTACTACAACACATTAAACCGTCTCACGTAATCTTGTTACATAAAACTTAGAGGAAATTCAAATAAAAATTTAGAATAATTAGATAATATCTTTGAAAAAGAGTATCACCTGAAAGGAACTGATAAGTATATTACCAACAAAAACAATTTGTAAAGGTAAAGTATAACAAGCATTGATTTTTCTACAAGACACAAGAATGGAAAAGGAACACATCCACTGCAGGACCAAACCACATTACAGAATTTCACACAGTATCAGAACTACCTTTCTCTGTCATAAGGTACTTGGTAGGAATATTGAGAGACTTGAGAAGCAGCAACACGGTTAGGTGGGAAGGAGTTGGGAAGACTGAGGTTCTCCTGCATCATGTTCCTGTGTCTGTATGTCCCTTCAGAAGGAGGCATCATGGCAGACTGGCTTCCATACTGTTCATGGAACTGGTCAGTTGTTTGACCACTGCTGAAAGTGACAGAGCCTCCACCATATGGCTGTCCCATCGGATTCACTGGTGGTTGATCGTACCCATAAGAGTTAGGCATGGGCTGACGCTGATAGTGCATGCTACCAGAAGGAGGGCCTGCCATGCTGCCATCTTGAATATGGTTAGCAGGGGTGGACCCTCGGATACCCAGAATGTTGTCCTTGTGCGCATGAAATTCAGAGTTTGGCAAAACACCTGAAGCAGCATGCGAACTTTGCCCAGGGTGGGAGTAGGGTCCGGGATAATTACCCTGAACGTAGCCATCCATAGGCTGGTTATTGGAAATAGGATGAAGAAATGGTTCTTGGACATCTGTAATACAAAAGTAATTATCAAAATAATACAAAAACTTACTTGTTTTCATAATCTATCTGCAACACATAACAAAATTAAACACACTCACATTACTGTCAATAAAGACTGTTATATTACAACTGTTATACTTCTTTGAAAAATAAACATCAGAAAATATCTCACCTTTTCTCTTAAAACAAAAAAAAAATAGAAATGTTAATCTCACTGTACTTAGGAGTTTCCATAAGCATTGTGAAATACTAAATTCAATACTACAGACCCCACATATGTAAAGTAACCCTTACTATATAGTACTGTAAGTCCATATTCTAGAAGTAAAAAACCTACCTTCAGTGTTTTATCTACCTATCCAAAGTAAAAACCCACCTTTAGTGTTTCACTCACCTATCCACCTCTAGTAGGCTAGCTGTACTGATACAACATATCAAAACCTAATTTTTAGTTATTTCAGACCAAGTGCTAAGTCACTGGTAGAGGGTAAAGCAATCATGTGGTACTTAACAGGATATGGTATACTTATCTACCTAGATATAAAACCATATATTACAACGAAGCAACCTACTTGAAACTAAAACTCGACTAGTGAATGAGTACAGCTAATTAAGTAAACTTTTCTCACACTCTTTATTATAAAGAATAAAAGCATAGGGTTCCCTCCTAACAATATTTATGACCTCAGCCCCAGTAATACAAGGTTCAGCCAGCTTCGGAGACATGCTATTAATAAATTCATACTTTACACTAATAACTCAAAACTATCTTCATAATAAAAGCTTAAAATGTTTAAACAATAAACTTCTTAAACATTATGATAATCAAAGTCATATTAAACAAATAATGAAGTCTGTTTACAAACACAAGTTGCTAGCTTCAAGTAATTTCATGGATTTAAGGTTTCTTCACTGCTACCAAAAGAAATGTTAAACTACTTTAATAAAAATGTCTTGAAACCAATTGATAGCCACTAAATAACTACAACAGTGTAAACATCTGAGGTGAAGTGCTACAAAATACTGTTTAGTACCAATAATACAGCCATAACCCAAAGATACAAAATATTAAATAAATTAACCTGCATTATAGAATAAGTAGATAAAACCCTGATGTTACAAATTAATATAACAATGTAAGTGTAATAAAAACATTACACATTTTGTGACACATGTCTATGGAACTAATCTGACTTTTAATTATTTTGTTAAAACAAATGCAACTGGCAACATAAAGTAATAAATAAGGTTAATTTTTCTGCAAAACATCTGTAAACAAACTGAGATTGGAATAATTTCAACAAGGGTGTACAAAGCAGGGAAGAGAGATCCCCACTTTTCAATCCATCCCAGTAAATATTACTCTTGAGTGAAACTAAAAGTGTGTAAACCTTAGTCCAGAATCCAAGAACTTTGAGATGCCCTGGATATAATGAGTGTCTGTGGTATATAGACCTTTGCTTAACTCAATAAAATAAACTGTGGGGGCCCCACTTTTAATTTGCCCCCTACAGTTCTACAGAATGGTAATAATAAGACTGGTCATTAATTATTTCTGAAATAATTTTAGTAATCAGTGCGTCATATATCAGTTTCACGCCACTTCTGAACACTTACGTATCATGTGACTACTTTCCACCAGTAGTACCACACCATCTGTAATGGTACAGCTAGTTCCCTCTGCTATTCCTGCTCAATCCTCACTTTTGAGAATTAGCAGGTACTAGAAAAAAAATACAGTTATCAGCGGGGAGGAAGCATGTGAGAGGGTGTAAGTACCTTTTCTGAAATAACCTGAAGCTAGTTTTCCAGATTGCAAAGGTGGACAGTCAGTATATGTGTACAAAAAACATGAATGTGGTTAGAGATTAGAATGAATCACATTGGAATGACTACATTCTTCACCCATGAAAATAACATACAACTGGTGAAAAATGTAGTGTTTGCATGAACTATAAGACAATTAAAAAGTTGTGTGATGTATAATGAAATAAAAAAATGGAATAATAACTGTGGACCATGTTACTCATACCCAAAACTCCAACCGTAAGTACACAGAGTGCCATACATCAAACAGATGGAATTAGGTAAATGAAGTGAATACATGGCCATACTTGTACAAACTTCTAAAACTACTGTGGGAGAACCAGACATTCAGTCTTGGCATTACTTCAACTCAACTGTAGGAATAGGGCAAACTCATATCTCACTCAACCATAATGCAGAGTAGAGACATCCTGTATTCAGTTATGAGGAGGGCAAGCAGCAAGCAGATGTCACAAGTGGTCAAGATACGTAACAATCAAAACTTATATAGGGAAAGTGCTTACTGAAATAAAATTTAAAAGTTTAAAGAATGATAAGGCTCATGATAATATTTCCCTAAGGGTTTTAAAGGAGGTCAAGAACTGGATATGTGAGCCACTTGCCACAATTTTGTGTAAGTCCTTAAACAGTGGACAAGTACCAATCGATTGGAAAGTAGCTAATGTCAAACCTAACTTCAAGGTAATAAAAGTTGTCCCAATAATTATAGACTTATTAATCATACATCAGTTGTGGGAAAAGTTTTGGTAACTCTGATAAAAAAGATATTTTGCAAGGTCATTTAACAAAGTTTAGAATTTTATTGGGAGAGTCAACGTGGTTTCACTAAAGGAGAATTTTGCCTAACAAATATTTTGTGTAATTTGAAAATGTTATTGTTTATGTAGATGACGGTAAGGATGTAGATTTGGTGTATCTGGATTTTTAGAAATTATTTGAAAAGTTGGCACATAAAAGACAAATAAACTTATCTCTATAGTTGTGGGGAATAAGTTAAGTAACTGGAGAGAAGAACAGCTCAATGGAAAAAAGCAGAAAGTTTTTATGGATGGAGTTCAGTCAAACTGGGTTAATGTTACAAGTGAGGCACCTCAGTGTTAGGACTAGTGCTCTTTTTGATGATGGAGTTCAGTAAAACTGGGTTAATGTCACAAGTGGGGCACCTCAGTGTTAGGACTAGTGCTCTTTTTTGATGTACACCAATGACATAGATGGAGGAATGGCCAATAAATTACTATAAGTTGTTGATGATACTGAGGTCTTGAGTGTTGCTGGTTGTGAAAACTGCTGATTTACAAAAGTATTTAGATCATTTAGTGAGTTGGACAAATAAATGGTAGATGGTTTTAATTGATAAATGGAAGATAATAGATGTGTGTTATCATAATTTGAATTATGAGTATAATCTAGTGTCATAAAAGCAAAGGATCTCAGTGTAATTGGTGATCAGTCTCTGAAGTCACCCAAACAGTGTACTACTACTAGTGATAGCAAATACATGTTTAGGTTGTTCTTACAGAAATATTGAATACCAGTCTTAAAAGGTTAGAATTTCATTATACAAGTCACTGGTTAGGTCACATTTGGAGTACTGTGTTCAGTCTAGGGTTCTTTATCTTAGTACAGACATTGAATTGTTGAAAAGAGTTTACAGGAGGGTTAGGAAAATGACACCCAGGATAGAGGGGTTGTCATATGAGGACAGATTAAGATCCTTATATTATTGTCTATTGTTAGAGGGGATCTGATTGAAGTGTTTAAAATTATAAAAAAAAACTGATAATATCGATCCATCAACATATTTCATACTTAACAGTGAGAATTATAAAACTAGAGGACACAAATACAGATTTGGGGAACATAGATGCCAACTTCAGTTAAGACAATTTTATTTTATAAATAGGATGGTTGGCCTTTGAAATGGGTTGCCTCAAGATGTTGTGAAGACAGTAAACTTGAATGATCTTAAAAGAAAACTTGATAGACATGTGGATGTTTGTTTTGTTTGTGTTTTTGAATTTCGCACAAAACTACACAAGGGATATCTGGGCTGACTGTCCTTAATTTAGCAGTGTAAGACTAGAGAGAAGGCAGCTAGTCATCACTACCCACTGCCAATTCTTGGACCACTCTTTTAAAAAACCCATCAATAGTGGGATTGAACGTCACATTGTAACGTCCCCATGACTGAAAATGCAAGCATGTTTGGTGCGACAGGGATTTGAACCCTTGACCCTCAGATTATGAGTCGAATGCCTTAACCCACCTGGCCAATATGTGCATGATAATGGCTAGCTTTAAATTGTTTTTTTTAAATTTGGTTTTTTTGCTTAGAGGATGAGACAGCCAAGATGGACAAAGATGTCCCTTGTTGTCCTTAAACATTATTTTATATTATTAATAATAAACTAAAAAAAATTAAAATTAATGTAAGGATTACATTTATTGAAATTAATGAAATAATAACCAACACCTAATTAAACTAAAGTAACTTTGATAATAAAACACCAAAACATCTAACTTAAAAATCCAAGCACTAATTACACAAAATACACAAATCTTCTTCTGTGTGTAAAGATGGGTAAAGTACATTAGAACTAGGCCTTTCATAGGTATATCAACCTAGAGTGAAGAGTACATGTTGAAAACATACCATAAATAACCCTGAGAAAACCAGAAGCTAGAGAAAAACAGGAGAAGAACTAGTTGAAGGCTGGTAAATGGGAAAAGATGCTTGGAAAAAGGAGACAAGTGGCAAGTCAGAGTGTCTTCTTTATCAGTAAGTGTCACATTGAAAATAGAAAGACAACTCCAGTTGAATGCAAGCCTCTAACTCCCTGCAAACCAAGGAACGTATGTCCTTGGTACATAATGTAGTCCCGTGTCCCAAAACTTGTGCATTGTTGCCTGTTGCTATAATATCATTGTCAGCCACAGAAAACCTCAAATTCATTCCTAAGCATTAGAATTAAGTAACAAGAAAATTTGATTTCAAATTTATAGAAACAAATGAAACCAAACACAAAAATTAGATATTGTTACAGAAACTTTCTTGGAAATGGCTATAAAAACTGTAATCACACAGAGATTAAACATGTGTCTAAGCTAAGCCATGCAAAGTGAGTATTAAGTAGGAATACCAGAGGGAGCTAGTTGTGCCATTATGGGTGATGCAATACCATTAATGGAAAGTAGTCAGTCACATGATAAGTACATGAAACTGGTGGAATATTGAGACTGATGCACTGATTAGTAAAATTATTTTAGAAATGGTTAGAGGGCAATCAACAATTGATATAGCTTTCTGTAAGAGGGGCATGACTGTTTTGGAATTGGTACTTTTGTCTATGTGAAAACACATGGTTTCTCAGTAATCAATATATATGAATACCCTAACATACTTGAGGCAGGTGGAGGATTCTTGCTTTTCTTCCTTGAAGCCATCAAGACTTGTTGAATGATTGGCTGTGGATCGACACCACCCCTATCAAACTTGCATTCAAACGGCAACAAATGCTTGATATATTGTTTACGTAGAGTGTAAGCTGCACTTGATGAAGCTCCAATTCCAACAGATCCTGCAATAACTTTCCAGTGCTTTGATTTTGTCACCTAAAATTACATACAACAAAATATACATCATGTAAGAGGCAGTCTAAATAAAGTGCAACTTCCCACATAAACTAAACAAGACACAGCTGACCAGTGTAAAACACTAGCTAAAATATTTAAAGTGTTCCAAGTTTATTCAATTATGAACTTAATTCAAGGTAACAAGTGGTATTCCAAGACAACTACTTTTCAACTCTACTCAGCATAATAAACAAGTTGAGTTGCAAGGTGACCACTTTATCAACTTGATTTGAGGTAGGAAGTAGTGTATCAAAGATATTACTTTATCAACGTTTCTAAATTATCATAACTACAGCAGCGATTGTTATAATTATGTAATGTGATTTGAAGCAAATATCAGTCTTAAGAAAAGTGTATATGTTTGCAATGTGTTTAAATTGAAACTGGGTGTAATATCTTAGAGTATTAATTATTTCCTCAAAGCAGCAACATCCATTCGACATAAACAATTGTTCTTTGTGGACACTTACGTCTACAAAACCTCCGTTCTCTTTCACGCACAGATATAGTCGATAAAGGTCCAGAGGTTGCTTGCTGATTGTGGGACACTGGTTCAGGGGAGTACCACGCTCCTCGCCAAACATGATCAACTTGTCAAGAAAAGCGTGGCGTTCGGGGTCGTCAGACAGATCATAAAGTTTCAATAACCCATCAGGTCTCTGGAAGAAACAAAAATTCACATTAAATGAGAAAGGAAACCACCTAGAAATGAAGCATATTTACAGCAGGGTAACAATGGGACACAAAAACTATTACAGTTCAAACTTGAAGAATAATTGTCTTTTATCATCAAAGAAATTTACAGTAGTGTTTTCAAGTGTAAGCAACAACACAGAGGTAAACTTTAGTCAAACTGAGATAACAAAGGAAGCATGATGAAACTAAAACCAAATTTTACAATAAAAATTTAGAATTTTAAATGTTAAAAACAAACACATCAACTATCCTCATCAGCAATGTTTACTTAGAATAAAAAATAAAAAACTCTACCTTGACAGTATGATGTTCATATCCATGGCTGTTCACAGTCTAGGGAGGAACAAGAGTTACCAAGTGTTAGCTAATTACTTTTTAAAACACAATAAAACACTGAGAGTCTATCACTGGAAGTAAACAAAGTATTATGCATATACTGACAGGTCCTCCTCATCACTAAAAGTAATCAAACTATTATACATATACTGACAGGTCCTCCTCATCACTAGAAGTAATCAAACTATTATACATATACTGACAGGTTCTCCTCATCACTAGAAGTAAACAAACTACTATACGTATACTGACAGGTTCTCCTCATCACTAGCAGTAATCAAACTACTATACGTATACTGACAGGTCTCCTCATCACTAGCAGTAATCAAACTACTATACGTATACTGACAGGTCTCCTCATCACTAAAAGTAATCAAACTATTATACATATACTGACAGGTCTCCTCATCACTAAAAGTAATCAAACTATTATACATATATTGACAGGTCCTCCTCGTCACTAGCAGTAATCAAACTATTATACATATACTGACAGGTCTCCTCATCACTAAAAGTAATCAAACTACTATACGTATACTGACAGGTCTCCTCATCACTAAAAGTAATCAAACTATTATACATATACTGACAGGTCTCCTCATCACTAAAAGTAATCAAACTACTATACGTATACTGACAGGTCTCCTCATCACTAGAAGTAATCAAACTATTATACATATACTGACAGGTCCTCCTCATCACTAGAAGTAATCAAACTATTATGCATATACTGACAGGTTCTCCTCATCACTAGAAGTAATCAAACTACTATACGCATACTGACAGGTCTCCTCATCACTAAAAGTAATCAAACTACTATACGTATACTGACAGGTCTCCTCATCACTAAAAGTAATCAAACTATTATACATATACTGACAGGTCTCCTCATCACTAAAAGTAATCAAACTACTATACGTATACTGACAGGTCTCCTCATCACTAAAAGTAATCAAACTATTATACATATACTGACAGGTCCTCCTCATTACTAGAAGTAATCAAACTACTATAATGTATACTGACAGGTCTCCTCATTACTAGAAGTAATCAAACTATTATACATATACTGACAGGTCCTCCTCATCACTAGAAGTAATCAAACTATTATACATATACTGACAGGTTCTCCTCATCACTAGAAGTAATCAAACTACTATACATATACTGACAGGTTCTCATCACAAGAAGTAATCAAACTACTATACGTATACTGACAGGTCCTCCTCATCACTAAAAGTAATCAAACTATTATACATATAATGACAGGTTCTTCTCATCACTAGAAGAAATCAAACTATTATACATATACTGACAGGTCCTCCTCGTCACTAGCAGTAATCAAACTATTATACATATACGGACAGGTTCTCGTCATCACTAGAAGTAATCAAACTATTATACATATACTGACAGGTCCTCCTCATCACTAAAAGTAATCAAACTATTATACATATATTGACAGGTCCTCCTCGTCACTAGCAGTAATCAAACTATTATACATATACGGACAGGTTCTCGTCATCACTAGAAGTAATCAAACTATTATACATATACTGACAGGTCCTCCTCATCACTAAAAGTAATCAAACTATTATACATATACTGACAGGTCCTCCTCATCACTAGAAGTAATCAAACTATTATACATATACTGACAGGTTCTCCTCATCACTAGAAGTAATCAAACTACTATACGTATACTGACAGGTTCTCCTCATCACTAGAAGTAATCAAACTACTATACGTATACTGACAGGTCTCCTCATCACTAAAAGTAATCAAACTACTATACGTATACTGACAGGTCTCCTCATCACTAAAAGTAATCAAACTATTATACATATACTGACAGGTCTCCTCATCACTAAAAGTAATCAAACTACTATACGTATACTGACAGGTCTCCTCATCACTAGAAGTAATCAAACTATTATACATATACTGACAGGTCCTCCTCATCACTAGAAGTAATCAAACTATTATGCATATACTGACAGGTTCTCCTCATCACTAGAAGTAATCAAACTACTATACGTATACTGACAGGTCTCCTCATCACTAAAAGTAATCAAACTATTATACATATACTGACAGGTCCTCCTCATTACTAAAAGTAATCAAACTATTATACATATACTGACAGGTCCTCCTCATCACTAGAAGTAATCAAACTATTATACATATACTGACAGGTTCTCCTCATCACTAGAAGTAATCAAACTATTATACATATACTGACAGGTCCTCGTCATCACTAGAAGTAATCAAACTATTATACATATACTGACAGGTCCTCCCCATCACTAGAAGTAATCAAACTACTATACATATACTGACAGGTCCTCCTCGTCACTAGAAGTAATCAAACTATTATACATATACTGACAGGTCCTCCTCATCACTAGAAGTAATCAAACTATTATACATATACTGACAGGTTCTCCTCATCACTAGAAGTAATCAAACTACTATACGTATACTGACAGGTTCTCCTCATCACTAGCAGTAATCAAACTACTATACGTATACTGACAGGTCTCCTCATCACTAGCAGTAATCAAACTACTATACGTATACTGACAGGTCTCCTCATCACTAAAAGTAATCAAACTATTATACATATACTGACAGGTCTCCTCATCACTAAAAGTAATCAAACTATTATACATATATTGACAGGTCCTCCTCGTCACTAGCAGTAATCAAACTATTATACATATACTGACAGGTCTCCTCATCACTAAAAGTAATCAAACTACTATACGTATACTGACAGGTCTCCTCATCACTAAAAGTAATCAAACTATTATACATATACTGACAGGTCTCCTCATCACTAAAAGTAATCAAACTACTATACGTATACTGACAGGTCTCCTCATCACTAGAAGTAATCAAACTATTATACATATACTGACAGGTCCTCCTCATCACTAGAAGTAATCAAACTATTATGCATATACTGACAGGTTCTCCTCATCACTAGAAGTAATCAAACTACTATACGTATACTGACAGGTCTCCTCATCACTAAAAGTAATCAAACTACTATACGTATACTGACAGGTCTCCTCATCACTAAAAGTAATCAAACTATTATACATATACTGACAGGTCTCCTCATCACTAAAAGTAATCAAACTACTATACGTATACTGACAGGTCTCCTCATCACTAAAAGTAATCAAACTATTATACATATACTGACAGGTCCTCCTCATTACTAGAAGTAATCAAACTACTATACGTATACTGACAGGTCTCCTCATTACTAGAAGTAATCAAACTATTATACATATACTGACAGGTCCTCCTCATCACTAGAAGTAATCAAACTATTATACATATACTGACAGGTTCTCCTCATCACTAGAAGTAATCAAACTACTATACGTATACTGACAGGTTCTCATCACAAGAAGTAATCAAACTACTATACGTATACTGACAGGTCCTCCTCATCACTAAAAGTAATCAAACTATTATACATATAATGACAGGTTCTTCTCATCACTAGAAGAAATCAAACTATTATACATATACTGACAGGTCCTCCTCGTCACTAGCAGTAATCAAACTATTATACATATACGGACAGGTTCTCGTCATCACTAGAAGTAATCAAACTATTATACATATACTGACAGGTCCTCCTCATCACTAAAAGTAATCAAACTATTATACATATATTGACAGGTCCTCCTCGTCACTAGCAGTAATCAAACTATTATACATATACGGACAGGTTCTCGTCATCACTAGAAGTAATCAAACTATTATACATATACTGACAGGTCCTCCTCATCACTAAAAGTAATCAAACTATTATACATATACTGACAGGTCCTCCTCATCACTAGAAGTAATCAAACTATTATACATATACTGACAGGTTCTCCTCATCACTAGAAGTAATCAAACTACTATCATTATACTGACAGGTTCTCCTCATCACTAGAAGTAATCAAACTACTATACATATACTGACAGGTCTCCTCATCACTAAAAGTAATCAAACTACTATACATTATACTGACAGGTCTCCTCATCACTAAAAGTAATCAAACTATTATACATATACTGACAGGTCTCCTCATCACTAAAAGTAATCAAACTACTATACGTATACTGACAGGTCTCCTCATCACTAGAAGTAATCAAACTATTATACATATACTGACAGGTCCTCCTCATCACTAGAAGTAATCAAACTATTATGCATATACTGACAGGTTCTCCTCATCACTAGAAGTAATCAAACTACTATACGTATACTGACAGGTCTCCTCATCACTAAAAGTAATCAAACTATTATACATATACTGACAGGTCCTCCTCATTACTAAAAGTAATCAAACTATTATACATATACTGACAGGTCCTCCTCATCACTAGAAGTAATCAAACTATTATACATATACTGACAGGTTCTCCTCATCACTAGAAGTAATCAAACTATTATACATATACTGACAGGTCCTCGTCATCACTAGAAGTAATCAAACTATTATACATATACTGACAGGTCCTCCCCATCACTAGAAGTAATCAAACTACTATACATATACTGACAGGTCCTCCTCGTCACTAGAAGTAATCAAACTATTATACATATACTGACAGGTTCTCCTCATCACTAGAAGTAATCAAACTATTATACATATACTGACAGGTTCTCCTCATCACTACATTAAATATGAGTTAGATTTTAGAAACAAGTGAAATATATTTTAATAAAGCTTACATCCTAACACATGAAGGGTATACCAAGCAACCAGTACTAAACTGTTTCAATGCATCCTTAATTTAAGTTTGTGAGTATTGTACTGAAAGTTGTAATGACACTGAGATAATCCAGAATACTACTATACTTCACCTTGTATCTGTAAATATATGAAAACATCAAAACAGAAATCATTTCTTTAAATAACACAAAAAGGAATAAGTAACTTAAACATATGTAGCAATTACAAGTTGAAGTCAATAATCACAGCAGATATGGAATACTACTCATGGATTAACTGAATGACATGTCAAATAATACTCAAGAACCACTGACTGACACATGGAATATTACTCATGGATTAACTGAATGACACGTGGAATAATACTCATGAACCACTGACTGACACGTGGAATATTACTCATGGATTAACTGAATGACACGTGGAATAATACTCATGAACCACTGACTGACACGTGGAATATTACTCATGGATTAACTGAATGACACGTGGAATAATACTCATGAACCACTGACTGACACGTGGAATATTACTCATGGATTAACTGAATGACACGTGGAATAATACTCATGAACCACTGACTGACACGTGGAATATTACTCATGGATTAACTGAATGACGCATGGAATAATACTCATGAACCACTGACTGACACGTGGAATATTACTCATGGATTAACTGAATGACACGTGGAATATTACTCATGGATTAACTGAATGACACGTGGAATAATACTCATGAACCACTGACTGACACGTGGAATATTACTCATGGATTAACTGAATGACACGTGGAATAATACTCATGAACCACTGACTGACACGTGGAATATTACTCATGGATTAACTGACTGACACGTGGAATATTACTCATGGATTAACTGAATGACACGTGGAATAATACTCATGAACCACTGACTGACACATGGAATATTATTCATGGATTAACTGAATGACATGTGGAATAATACTCATGAACCACTGACTGACACATGGAATATTATTCATGGATTAACTGAATGACACGTGGAATAATACTAATGAACCACTGACTGACACATGGAATATTACTCGTGGATTAACTGAATGACACGTGGAATAATACTCATGAACCACTGACTGACACATGGAATATTACTCATGGATTAACTGAGTGGTACGTGGAATATTACTCATGAACCACTGACTGAGACATGGAATAAAACTCATGGATTAACTGAATGACATGTGGAATAACACTCAAAAATGACTAGATGACACATAAAATATTACTCACAGACCATTGTAAAGCTGACCTAAACCTTAAGCCTCAAAGAATACTTAAAGCTTTAAATTTTTTTTAAGCTAATTTACAAAAAAATATAAAAGCTAAAATAACTGTTTCTATATTTTTTTTAAATATTAGATAATTTGATATGGCATGAAACAGCAAAGATGAACTGTACTTACAGGGCTAGCAGGTGTTCTTGGCCAACCTGGGCTCGAAGCACCTTCAAGATCATCATGAAATGAGGATACTGATGTTGCATTAGGTGAAGGAAGAGGATTTGGTGTAGGAGGATGTGACATGGATATTTTATGGTTTGATTTAAAACTTTCCCCAGCTTCTTCTGGTAGAGATGACGATCCAGACGCATTGGATGCCTGACTTCCTTCATCCAGAGCCGGGGAGGGGTTAGCTGCAAACTGGAGCTTTCTCGACTCCTGTGATGTCATGAAAGGAGGAACTTGATGCTGCATTCGTTCTGTTGGAATAACTGCTGTTCCAGAGACAGTAACAGTAGATGATGTAACAGGGCTACTGACACTTTGGTTTACTGTGGTGTGGATTGTAATTAAGAAGCAATAACAGTTAATATATTAACAATGAAATTATTCTGGGACTATATACATAGCATATGTATATACTATACTCTAAATTAGTTTCACTTCAAGATGGATGTATACAACAAAACTGTATCATATGTGTATACTATACGGTAAATTAGTTTCACTTCAAAATGGATGTATACAACAAAATTGTATCATATGTGTATACTATACGATAAATTCGTTTCACTTCAAGATGGATGTATACACCAAAACTGTAGACTTCCTTTTTTTACCAACCTGTTCTTTATTTAACAAGTTTCATAGAATCAAAGAGTAGAAGACAACAGAAGGCAGAAAAAAAATTAACACTTTTTGAAAAGTAGTAAAATTTAAGTTAAAAATTTATATTTTGTTTTCCAATTAAATGTTTTCATTCATTATATTTTTAAAATCCAATTTATAAATCTCAAATTACAAAATAAATTATCTTATTACTAACAACTGAATTCAAAACGTAATTCAAATAAGTCTCTAAATAACATCCACATTAAATAATTTTTAACATCAGCAACCACACTATTATAATGCAATATATGAATCTGACAGGTTACACTGGACATGTACAATGCTTCATGTCTATGTCTAAAGGAAAACAGTGTGAAGGAATTCAAAGTGAAATACACTACACAGTTCAAAATAACTAATTTATCATGTACAGTGGAACCCCTCTAATAAGGCCAGTCTGTCTCAGTCTCAAAGGTGGCTGCTTTAGAGGAGTTCCACTGTAATTTATACATAATAGCTAGGTTTAGAAACTAACTTGCACACAGACAGAAAAGTCTGAACAGCTGTCATGTAAGTTAGGCTGCTGTGCAGATGTTTAATGTTTTTCAGTCCCTTGTTGAACTGTATCTAAAAGAATGTTCACTGATACTTCACTGCTCAGAAAATTCATTCAAACTTCTCTCATTCCCATGTGACTGTTTTAAGCCAATCAGAACATACAAATTTTGTTGTCTTAAAAAAAGTGTTAAAGTTTAAAACAGGAGTGAAACATAAGACATTACAGTTCTATTTTCAATGGAAAGTGCAAGTCATCTCAGTCTTTTAAATTTTGGGTTTAGCAAGAAAGTGATAATAAAAAGAAAAAAGGCTCCGTAAACCAACTAAGAGTGACGATGATGTAGCTGATAGTAGCAGCAATCAATCCTCTGTCATAGATAATATGATGGCTATCAACAAAAAAAGAGCATGTCAGTCTCGTTGGAGAAACACCTTGTCATGGTTATATTTTTAAAGAAAGCCAGTTTTAGGGAAAACCAGTGTTCAGGATGTACTGTGAGGTTTCTCTGAAAACATGCTTGTTGATCAGAATCAGGTAGGAATGCTTTCTTAAATGAATGTGACCAATTCCATATTGAGTCAATCAGAGTAAACAAAACCAGCAAAGCTCACATGTCATGGTAAAATCAGGAGAGTGGTGCTAAAGAGGCAATAAATTCTGTCAATTCTAAAGCTGAGTCTGGGGAAACAACCTCTTATTGTGCAGGAGATACAGAAAGCAAAGTATGAACAAAAGATTAACAGTTTTGTTTAACAATTAAATATGAATTCTTAAACAAGGCTAATCTGTAAAGACATGGAATTTTTGTGTAGAACAATGAAGAAGGCTGGTGTGGATATAGGAGATAATTACACCAACGAAAGGAAAGCCTCTGAATTTATTACTGTGTGAGGGAAAGGTCCTTAGACGTGATATCAAGCATACAGCTTGTGAATCATGGTTCACCTACATCGTAGACAATGAGAGCACAGATAATGCTATCACTGTGCTCATAAGGAAAATCACATACATTGTAAGTGTATCTTGTTCAACTAGAACATGCACATGTATCAGGTGTCCTAGATTGTATTGTAAATGAAATTAAAAAGTTATCTTAAGATTTAACAGATTCAAAGTTTCCAAAGGTGGAATTGTAACACTACTAAAACAGAATATATCCCATTTGTACTTCCCTTCCACTGTTTAGCTCATAGTCTTCAGTTAACAATTCTACATGCAGTGAAATTGTCGTGTTTCAGAAGTTCTAGTGCATACTGGAGAAGTTTACACATTTTGATAAAAGTTATGAAAAACCAATCATTACACTCCAGATAAATAATAAAGAATACATCATTATTTAAACCAACGTTTCTTCAGGATTAATATACATAACTATTATAATTGGTTTAAATAAAAATATATTTTTATATTTATCTGGAGTGTAACGGATGTTTTTTTATTTTTATTCAAAAGTGAAATTACTACCTTACAATGGTTAGTTTCAATAAATGTTTTCAATGGATTTCCAGATTTCACTGAAATAACCCACAAAGAGAAAAGTGAAAAATGAAAGTGTAAAAATCAACATGTGAAATACCCACCTTAATGATGTGAAACACGTGAGACAAGTCTCAAGCAAAGCAAATGCTTTGCGGTCATGCATCAAAACCTTGAGGTTAGGCCAAATTAACAGTGGCCATGATAATTGAGAGGTCTTGTCATTGTCCCTCAAGAACCTGTTTAACAAGTAAGGTTAAAATGATTGACAGAATGGTCAAGTACACCTATGAAAGGTTTTCCAACTTCTACTGCAAGTCAGCTCAGGTACTCACCATTTATACCATAGTTCACAATCCTGGTCCATTTCGATGTCTTTTTAACTGCGAAGGAATGTTTGTCCAGTAATGTACACATGATAACTTCCAAACGTCACCGGTTCTGTCTGCATTCATACTGTGCACAAAATTCTCACCTCAGAGCAACATCTTGAAATTTGTGGAGTTGATTTTTATAATCAATGTGTCAACAGCAGATGCAGAGCACATTTTGATCCATGAATGTCTTCAAGATTCCCATGTGAACCCAATTTAATAAGGATATTAGGCAGGACATGATGATCCTTAAAAATTGAGGGATATGACCCAAGAAGAGGTTCTGATGGCACCAAACAAAAGACTCACCATTCTTTGTAATGTTTATGGAGTTCATTGTTAAATCAAAATTATACTTCATTTGAGTATGTATTTTATGTGGTGATGATGGAACCAGTATACTGTTCAAGCATTCTATTCCATAGACAAATAGGTTTCTTCAAAAATAAGCTAATCCCCTTTAACTATAATAACTGATGAAGTGATCCATTTCTATCAGTGTATCCTCACAGCTCTGTTTAAGAGTTTTATAAGATTCTGATGTGCAGCTAGATCACTGTTATTTGTACAAGACTGGAATACATTCCAACATGCACATCAATATGTTATATAACTGAGGACAAACATGCACATCAATATGTTATATAACTGAGGCAATCATTACTCATGAAATATTTCTGTTGCTTACTGACAAAATATTTTAACAGAACTGTTGCATCAATTCAACCTATGAAGTCCAAGTGATTTGAACCAAATCTTGTGATGTAATATTTATTTTATACTGTTATATATTGAAAAATAATTAATTTAAATTAAAAGTTACGAAAGGGTATATTAATCACTGCTAGGAAAATGAGATTAAACAATTTTTATATTTTAATATTCAATAAAAAATTTGAGGAAAGGTATTTTTGCCTGCACTTAGTAGATAAATCTAACTCTACAAAATTAAACTGTTTTCCACAACTTTCTCAATTTATAAAAACATCATTCATACCAGGAAGCAGTGTAAGCTGCAAACTCTAACACATGAGTATGTACATTCCTATATTCCAAATTTGTTAAAATTAAACTAACAACTTTATGGAACTTTGACACCAGAACTCCAACACAAGGTTTGACACATTTCTCATCAGTTGGACAGTGTCTCAAAGAGGTTTTTCTTGTAACAAAGTTACAGGTAGCACATTTCCTTTTTGAAACTTACAGTATAAACTATTGCTTATAATCACTTACCACAGTAAACAGCATCAGTGATAAAAACTAAGAACTTTTAGCACATAAAATATTTTTTGAATGTATTTTATTATCTTGGGGTTTATATACTCTGAATCTTGTATGATGAAATTAAATAGTATTCAAAGCTATACTCTCATGATACTCACCACTAGATGAAAGTGAAGCCTGGTGAAACCCACTAATGCCACCTGGTGAGGAACGATCAGTACCATTCATTAATGCATTTGATGGGGACATGGGAGAGGATCGGTTTCTGCTGTGATGTTGAGAAGCTATATTACTAGCAGCATGATGACCCACACTAGACATTTCTTGGTTGGGTGGAATGTTAGATCCAGAAACTGAACTTGGGGAACAAGTTTCTGATGTCAGTGGGAGTGCCATCTGGTGAATAGAAGCTTGGATATCCATAGAGGCATTTGTTGCTGGGAGAGCCATTGATGACGGGATACCTTGATGGGTTTGTTGCTGGGCAGACTGGATATTATTGTATCCAATATTTCCATAATTCTTTTGCTGAACCTGCTGTCGCTGGTGCACCGTGGCGATCGGGCATTAATTGAACTTGCTACAGCCATTGCAGCTGCTTGTGGTCCCATTACTGGGGAACCCTTGGGATATTGGTTTGGTGGAGGCATCATGTTGTTTAGACCATAACTAGTATTATACTGTGAATTTACATACCCCCCACCATGTTGTGCTCCACAGTTCTGGGGAACCTGTGTATGATTTACCAGTCTTCCCATATTCAGAGCATTAGGATGACCAGAACCACCTTGAGGGTAGCTATTTTGACCCGAACCAACATAACCAGCCATGCCCATAGAGTTTGGAGACCGAGGGTAGTTACCTGTATTAACACAGGGAGAGAAAAACATTTAAGAAATTCAAATATGAAAGCCAAATATTCATAAACAAACCATCAACATAAACAGGTTTACATGAAAAATATCATTGTTCAACGTAATAAACGACGTTACGACAGCTACCCGAAATTACGACATATCTCAGATCTACTGTTTCAGTCATTATTTCACATTAACTTTAATTCACTGTTATGAAGAAATAATACACTTATCCTCAAACAAAATAAATAATTATCCAATACTTTGTTAGATAATAAAAAGATATGACATCAGTGTATCGTACTTCATGATGTTTTAATGTTAAGAAGTATTACTCCATGATGTTGGTGTTTAACTTAGTTGTGACTATATATACAGGAAAATATATGACTACAGATATAGGAAAAAAAAAAAATTAACATATTATTCTCTTAAATTCACTTCTGTTTAAAGTATTATCCAAACAGAATTAGTACCTATCACCATTTTATTTTAACCTAATGAAAGCATTAAAGAGAGAGGTTTCTTTGATTTTGACTGATACATTTCAATCACTTCAAACATCTTACAGCAGGTTAAAAAATATCCAAGCACAAAAGACAACACATTTCTACAAGAGAACAAACAGAAGGTGTAGTTTCTCAAACCACGTGTTTACTGCTGTAAATACATTAAATAATACTATTACAACACAGATACAATATTTCTCAAACCGTGTGTTTACTGCTGTAAATACATTAAATAACACTATTACGACACAGATACAATATTTCTCAAACCGCATGTTTACTGCTGTAAATACGTTAAATAACACTATTACGACACAGATACAATATTTCTCAAACCGTGTGTTTACTGCTGTAAATACATTAAATAATACTATTACGACACAGAGACACAGATACAATATTATAACGTGTACAAGGTTTTACAAAATCTACTAAATATAAATCTCTGCAATATGTACTTCCTAACACTGCTGATACGAATCAGTTGACTTAAGAGAATAATATTACACTGTGTAGCATTTCAGTACATAAAATATTTTTTTTAGAAAACTGGTAACTTTGTAATGGCTTGCCACTTTTATATCACAAATAAATTTGATTTTACATTCTATGGCACCATGTTTCTAATAAAATCAAACATTCTACCACATTATTACAATATTTCACATCTACAAACATTAAGAAAGAATACAAAGTGAACGTCAGACAAGAAAGAGAAATTGTTTTAGAATTGCCAACTTTAATGAAATGTGAAAAGATAAATCATTGGGGTATTCCAAAACAAATAACAGGTATTTTAATATTAAGTACCGATCCTTGGGGTATTCCAAAACAAATAACAGGTATTTTAATATTAAGTACTGGTCCTTGGGGTATTCCAAACAAACAACAGGTATTTTAATATTAAGTACTGGTCCTTGGGGTATTCCAAACAAACAACAGGTATTTTAATATTAAGTACTGGTCCTTGGGGTATTCCAAACAAATAACAGGTATTTTAATATTAAGTACCGATCCTTGGGGTATTCCAAAACAAATAACAGGTATTTTAATATTAAGTACTGAATCTTGGGGTATTCCAAAACAAACAACAGGTATTTTAATATTAAGTACTGGTTCTTGGGGTATTTCAAACAAATAACAGGTATTTTAATATTAAGTACTGGTTCTTGGGGTATTTCAAACAAATAACAGGTATTTTAATATTAAGTACTGATTCTTGGGGTATTCCAAACAAACAACAGGTATTTTAATATTAAGTACTGGTCCTTGGGGTATTCCAAACAAACAACAGGTATTTTAATATTAAGTACTGATTCTTGGGGTATTCCAAACAAACAACAGGTATTTTAATATTAAGTACTGGTCCTTGGGGTATTCCAAACAAATAACAGGTATTTTAATATTAAGTACTGATTCCTGGGGTATTCCAAACAAACAACAGGTATTTTAATATTAAGTACTGAATCTTGGGGTATTCCAAACAAACAACAGGTATTTTAATATTAAGTACTGATTCTTGGGGTATTCCAAACAAACAACGGGTATTTTAATATTAAGTACCGATCCTTGGGGTATTCCAAACAAACAACAGGTATTTTAGTATTAAGTACCGATCCTTGGGGTATTCCAAACAAACAACGGGTATTTTAATATTAAGTACCGATCCTTGGGGTATTCCAAACAAATAACAGGTATTTTAATATTAAGTACCGATCCTTGGGGTATTCCAAACAAACAACAGGTATTTTAGTATTAAGTACCGATCCTTGGGGTATTCCAAACAAACAACAGGTATTTTAATATTAAGTACCGATCCTTGGGGTATTCCAAACAAACAACGGGTATTTTAATATTGAGTACTGATTCTTGGGGTATTCCAAACAAACAACAGGTATTTTAATATTGAGTACTGATTCTTGGGGTATTCCAAACAAACAACAGGTATTTTAATATTGAGTACTGATTCTTGGGGTATTCCAAACAAACAACAGGTATTTTAATATTAAGTACCGATCCTTGGGGTATTCCAAACAAACAACGGGTATTTTAATATTAAGTACCGATCCTTGGGGTATTCCAAACAAACAACGGGTATTTTAGTATTAAGTACCGATCCTTGGGGTATTCCAAACAAACAACGGGTATTTTAATATTAAGTACCGATCCTTGGGGTATTCCAAACAAATAACAGGTATTTTAATATTAAGTACCGATCCTTGGGGTATTCCAAACAAACAACAGGTATTTGAATATTAAGTACTGATCCTTGGGGTATTCCAAACAAATATACACCATGGGGAAGTACTACTACTATGAACACCATGGGGAAGTACACCTACTATGAAGACCATGGGGAAGTACAACTACTGTGAACACCATGGGGAAGTACACCTACTGTGAACACCATGGGGAAGTACACCTACTGTGAACACCATGGGGAAGTACACCTACTGTGAACACCATGGGGAAGTACACCTACTGTGAACACCATGGGGAAGTACTACTACTATGAACACCATGGGGAAGTACTACTACTATGAACACCATGGGGAAGTACACCTACTATGAAGACCATGGGGAAGTACACCTACTGTGAACACCATGGGGAAGTACAACTACTGTGAACACCATGGGGAAGTACACCTACTGTGAACACCATGGGGAAGTACACCTACTGTGAACACCATGGGGAAGTACACCTACTGTGAACACCATGGGGAAGTACTACTACTATGAACACCATGGGGAAGTACAACTACTATGAACACCATGGGGAAGTACACCTACTATGAACACCATGGGGAAGTACACCTACTATGAACACCATGGGGAAGTACACCTACTATGAACACCATGGGGAAGTACACCTACTATGAACACCATGGGGAAGTACACCTACTATGAACACCATGGGGAAGTACTACTACTATGAACACCATGGGGAAGTACTACTACTATGAGTTATATTGCAGCCACACCTTGCCTCTTTGATAGATTGTTTAGACAGAGTATTCATGATGACAATGTGTAGAATGGATGGCTCTTGTCTGTTGTGGGGACACGTGTAGAGGACGACGTTACAAACGTCTTCTGCCTTTCATCTTCTGGTCTGTCAGTGTGTGTGTGTGTGTGTGTGTTGTTGGTTTTTTACATTGTCCTGGTAGATTGTGTAGAGCGTGTTCTGATTCCTTAGATTATCACTGTTTCTGATTGGAGGAGAGATTTCCTGTAGATTCAACCAATGGCAGCCACAGGTTACTCACCTCTAATCTGGAATTTCTATTTAGTGAAGATTTAATAGGGTTAATATAAAATGATTATTTGATTTTTCTTGTCTTCCAAAATTTATGTGTGTTGATGATTCTAGTTTTCTCTCAGTTTATTCTGTGTCCAGTTGACGTGGCATGCTCTGTAATGGCTGAATTTTGTGTTTTCATGAGTCTTGTACCATCTTTATGTTCTTTCGTTCTTGTCCTGGAAGAAAACTCAGCCATTACAGAGCATGCCACGTCAGCTGGTCACAAAATAAACTGAGAGAAAACTAGAATCATCAACACAGACAAATTCTGGAAGACAAGAAAAATCAAAGAATCATTTTATATTAACCCTATTAAACCTTCACTAAACAGAGATTCTGGATGAGAGGTGAGTAACCTGTGGTGACCATTGGTTGAATCTACAGGAAATCTCTCCTCAAACCTAAACAGTGGCAATCCAACCAGTCATAACACACTCTCCACAATCCACCAGGACACTATAAAAGACCAACAACACTTTACACACACTAACCTAAAGACAAAAGACAGAAGACTTTCAAAACATCGTCCTCTACCCTTGTGTCTCCACAACAGACAGTTGCCATCCATTCTACAAATGTTCAACCCTCGACTCCTTTCCTATCACAGAATTTGAGGGGAAGTTGGATCTCATTATTAATAAATCCATGAACAGTTTGGAAAGACATTTTTTTACCTTTACCAAATACCTGAGGACAAATGGGTGGAAACTGCAAGTTGATATTTGAGAGAAGGGCTGCTAGAATGTTGGAAATCACTCGAATCAGCTTTTGACTGTTACGTTAAATAAAAGTTAACTGGTTTAAGAACCGTTCAGTAAAAGGAACACTTCATACACAAGACATTTATTTGTAAAACTGTAAAATTATACAAGTTATGAAATCCTGAAGCCACTGACAAGGAATCACTAAAATAATATTTAAATTACAGGTTCCATGAAGAGACTAAGTTGAACTATATTATATTTCTTCAACTGCCAAAGTTCACTGACCAGTATGGTGACCAGCTTAATGTAAACCAAAAGTTGCTTAAAGAAAAGTGTTTAATTGAAGTAAGAACCACAGAAGCTTAGAAGAGTGTTAATATTGGAATCAAAAGGACTTCACTTATCTAAGAATTATCTTTCTCTAAGGTTCACAAAGATGAGACTAGTGGGCACGTCTTTTTCAGGTTCACGATGGTGAGACTACTGAAAGTGGCCATGACAGTGACGACAGTCAACAGCACCTGATACAGTTAAGGCTGAATCATTGTAGTGACTACAGATGACTTTTACCAGTGAAATGGAAATTGTCTAGTCACCATAATGGATCATGATCCATAAAAGATCATGCTCAACTTGGTCATAGAACATTACAATCACATCACAGAGTTAACTACTGAAAGTTAGCTAGAGGCAATAGTGAAATGTACTGAACCAATGCAATTAAGACCGATTAATTGTACTGACTACAGAAGTCTCTCACCAGTAAGATGGGGATTCTTCCAGTTGCTAAAATGTCACACAATCAGTAAAAAAAATCCTGCTCAACTTGGTCAGAGAATGTTACAATCTCATCACAGAGTCAACTACTGAAGGTTAGCTAGAGAAAATAGTGAATTTTTCCAGTAATCCTCACCAGAGCTGGATCCAAGAAAAGACCAGACAAACAACAGTTTGAAAACAAAGACTTCTGTACAGAACCTGCAACTTAAACTATAAAGGACTCTTAGAGCTGGATTGAAAGGTATAATAAGATGAAAATTGGAAAACTTTATAATAAAGTTACTGTTGTCATCTCTTCTTTTCCAAAAGGAAAAGAATGTTAGGTAGCAGTTTCCATCTTTAGTTATGGTTTTCTTTGTCATATTTTTCTATCCATTAATTCAGCAACATATTAATTTGTCTTGAAAACTATTGTATATTGAACATCAAAAAAGTTATTTATATTAAGATACCGACACATGGCTCCCCTACTGGTGATGTATAGATACTAAGTTCATGATAACTTATGTAAAATAAGTGTTAAGCTGTTAGTTACGTGACATCTAACCTCATGGTCTGGAGAGATAATTAAATCTTAAGATTTAATATGAGACAACCCATTATTTTAAGAGATTTTCAAAACTGTAATATTCAAGATATTTTATTTGTTAAAATATATTATTTCAAGCACTCACGCGCCCTTTCATGTGTGATTTAACGTTATTTCATTGTGAAGCATCTAACACTGTTATTGCAAATGACCTAACAAATTATACCCTTTCCTCTTCTGATTTTTTTCCCTTATTCATTATTACTTTGTGATATTGTGTTACTTATTTACAAAGTCCTGGCCAGAAACCAGTTTATTAATATCCAACATTTTGTTAAATTTGTTTTGGTTAATAATTTCCTAATTTTTCGTAACTTTAATAGTAACATCATTACTTGAAATGCATGCAATAATCCTTTGAAAAGTGAGAGAAAATAATTAGTTTGCAAAAACTGACAAAATCTTAACAATAGTTAAAAATACCTCCTTGCTGATAGGCTGATAATGTGTTGCCACTTCCCACCATGCTAGGATGCATCTTGTTCATGTAAATGGTAGGTGCTGCCATCTGTTGACTAATTCCTAAAGAAATATTAAAATACAGGATATTCTAGATATTTGTTTTTAAGTAAAGATAAAAAAAAATTATTTAAAATGCACACTTTCTTGAGTAGTATTACATTAGGAATTATTATCACATACCAGAACTAAATTTTACTTAGACAACGAGGGCATTCCAAAACACCTTTATTTTATTTTATATTGTTTATATGAAAACTTACAAAATCATTCAGTGTCTTAAAAGCTCACAGTAAGTACTTAAGACATTATACATGTAATACATATAATAAAACTTTTTTTTTTATCACTTTGAATCTCATATGGTGGCTGAAAATGAGATTGGTTGTCTTAACAACCAAACTAGCTTACATTATGATATCACTAGCCCAGACTGCTTATCTTCCTTTCCACAGCAAGCATGAACTGGTTATCTGTTTTATTCAGTACTGATGTTTAGAAGATACAGCACTGTTTGGAGTTCATTTCTATAATGTTATGCTTTAAAACGTGAAATAAAACCTCACACTGTCAGAAGGCACTGGTTCATTAAGTCATTCCTGGCCCATCAACCAACAATCAGAAGCATGAAAAGAAATGTAACTCTTCGTCTATATGTGTTTATCCAACACATTCTCACCAGTCTATAACTATTGCAAAGTTTAAGTACATTGTTTGTAATATTAAAATTTTTTCCACTCTACCACAGCAACAAACCATTCACTAGAGGACGTTTGAAATTAACTTCATATTTTTAAATTTAAATTACATAAACCATGAGTCCTTATAGAACTTTGTTTCTGAATCCACAGTCACATCCAGCCCTCACCCATCTGTCTAACTTTACATCTGATCAAAAAATGAGCCCAAACACTTTCCAGAAGATGTCAATCCATAGTTCCTGGTAGAACCTTCTACCATTGGTTCACTTTTGTGGTTTTTTCCACATTCTGGCAAAGTCGGTAAGATCGTAGCCTATGTAGTACTTCTCACCAACATTATAATATCTTAAGTAAATTAATAAACATTACACTTGTAGCCTATGTAGTGCTTCTCACCAACATTATAATATCTTAAGTAAATTAATAAACATTACACTTGTAGCCTATGTAGTACTTCTCACCAACATTATAATATCTTAAGTAAATTAATAAACATTACACTTGTAGCCTATGTAGTGCTTCTCACCAACATTATAATATCTTAAGTAAATTAATAAACATTACACTTGTAGCCTATGTAGTGCTTCTCACCAACATTATAATGTCTTAAGTAAATTAATAAACATTACACTTGTAGCCTATGTAGTGCTTCTCACCAACATTATAATGTCTTAAGTAAATTAATAAACATTACACTTGTAGCCTATGTAGTACTTCTCACCAACATTATAATGTCTTAAGTAAATTAATAAACATTACACTTGTAGCCTATGTAGTACTTCTCACCAACATTATAATATCTTAAGTAAATTAATAAACATTACACTTGTAGCCTATGTAGTACTTCTCACCAACATTATAATGTCTTAAGTAAATTAATAAACATTACACTTGTAGCCTATGTAGTACTTCTCACCAACATTATAATATCTTAAGTAAATTAATAAACATTACACTTGTAGCCTATGTAGTGCTTCTCACCAACATTATAATGTCTTAAGTAAATTAATAAACATTACACTTGTAGCCTATGTAGTACTTCTCACCAACATTATAATATCTTAAGTAAATTAATAAACATTACACTTGTAGCCTATGTAGTGCTTCTCACCAACATTATAATATCTTAAGTAAATTAATAAACATTACACTTGTAGCCTATGTAGTGCTTCTCACCAACATTATAATGTCTTAAGTAAATTAATAAACATTACACTTGTAGCCTATGTAGTACTTCTCACCAACATTATAATGTCTTAAGTAAATTAATAAACATTACACTTGTAGCCTATGTAGTGCTTCTCACCAACATTATAATATCTTAAGTAAATTAATAAACATTACACTTGTAGCCTATGTAGTGCTTCTCACCAACATTATAATATCTTAAGTAAATTAATAAACATTACACTTGTAGCCTATGTAGTGCTTCTCACCAACATTATAATGTCTTAAGTAAATTAATAAACATTACACTTGTAGCCTATGTAGTACTTCTCACCAACATTATAATGTCTTAAGTAAATTAATAAACATTACACTTGTAGCCTATGTAGTGCTTCTCACCAACATTATAATGTCTTAAGTAAATTAATAAACATTACACTTGTAGCCCATGTAGTACTTCTCACCAACATTATAATGTCTTAAGTAAATTAATAAACATTACACTTGTAGCCTATGTAGTACTTCTCACCAACATTATAATGTCTTAAGTAAATTAATAAACATTACACTTGTAGCCTATGTAGTACTTCTCACCAACATTATAATGTCTTAAGTAAATTAATAAACATTACACTTGTAGCCTATGTAGTACTTCTCACCAACATTATAATGTCTTAAGTAAATTAATAAACATTACACTTGTAGCCTATGTAGTGCTTCTCACCAACATTATAATATCTTAAGTAAATTAATAAACATTACACTTGTAGCCTATGTAGTGCTTCTCACCAACATTATAATATCTTAAGTAAATTAATAAACATTACACTTGTAGCCTATGTAGTACTTCTCACCAACATTATAATGTCTTAAGTAAATTAATAAACATTACACTTGTAGCCTATGTAGTGCTTCTCACCAACATTATAATATCTTTAGTAAATTAATAAACATTACACTTGTAGCCTATGTAGTGCTTCTCACCAACATTATAATATCTTAAGTAAATTAATAAACATTACACTTGTAGCCTATGTAGTACTTCTCACCAACATTATAATATCTTAAGTAAATTAATAAACATTACACTTGTAGCCTATGTAGTACTTCTCACCAACATTATAATATCTTAAGTAAATTAATAAACATTACACTTGTAGCCTATGTAGTGCTTCTCACCAACATTATAATGTCTTAAGTAAATTAATAAACATTACACTTGTAGCCTATGTAGTACTTCTCACCAACATTATATCTTAAGTAAATTAATAAACATTACACTTGTAGCCTATGTAGTGCTTCTCACCAACATTATAATGTCTTAAGTAAATTAATAAACATTACACTTGTAGCCTATGTAGTGCTTCTCACCAACATTATAATGTCTTAAGTAAATTAATAAACATTACACTTGTAGCCTATGTAGTGCTTCTCACCAACATTATAATGTCTTAAGTAAATTAATAAACATTATACTTGTAGCCTATGTAGTACTTCTCACCAACATTATAATATCTGAAGTAAATTAATAAACATTACACTTGTAGCCTATGTAGTGCTTCTCACCAACATTATAATATCTTAAGTAAATTAATAAACATTACACTTGTAGCCTATGTAGTGCTTCTCACCAACATTATAATATCTTAAGTAAATTAATAAACATTACACTTGTAGCCTATGTAGTGCTTCTCACCAACATTATAATATCTTAAGTAAATTAATAAACATTACACTTGTAGCCTATGTAGTGCTTCTCACCAACATTATAATGTCTTAAGTAAATTAATAAACATTACACTTGTAGCCTATGTAGTACTTCTCACCAACATTATAATGTCTTAAGTAAATTAATAAACATTACACTTGTAGCCTATGTAGTACTTCTCACCAACATTATAATATCTTAAGTAAATTAATAAACATTACACTTGTAGCCTATGTAGTACTTCTCACCAACATTATAATGTCTTAAGTAAATTAATAAACATTACACTTGTAGCCTATGTAGTGCTTCTCACCAACATTATAATGTCTTAAGTAAATTAATAAACATTACACTTGTAGCCTATGTAGTGCTTCTCACCAACATTATAATATCTGAAGTAAATTAATAAACATTACACTTGTAGCCTATGTAGTGCTTCTCACCAACATTATAATATCTTAAGTAAATTAATAAACATTACACTTGTACCAGAAACCTACATCATTAGCACAAATAATGAGTAACAGAATTCTCAGCAGGAAATCCCGAAAATCAAATTCTTCTAACCAAAAAAAAAAAAAAATCACTTATCATCACCGTTTCTGTTGGCCTCTTAGCACCTTATTTTTAAAATCTTTTTATACCTGTCTCCTTTCCACAAACATCAATTAGACTGCTATCACTTAGCTAAGCTTTTGTAACAAGAATATTAACACTTCAAAACTTCATGACAACGTTTGTTTTAAAATTTCAATAAGATATGATAATTAAACCTTCCAGGTAACTTATGACACAGATTTAAATTTCCTGCTAACTTCAGATGTTCCACTAAAAAGCCCATAGTTTCACAAGTCAACACAAAATGTTTTCTTGTCAAAAAAAAAAATATTAAATTGGCAATCTTCCAATCATCAGGAATTTTCTTGGTGTCAAGATACTTTTAAAACAACAGTTGCAGCTTTCCCCACCCATGAACTCTACTTACTTCAAGGTCTGCAATATATCTTGTTTAAGAGCCAAGTTTTTATTTTGTTTGTTTGTCTGTAGTCAAGAATGAAGCTGCACAATGGCCCATCTGTGCTCCGATCACCACTGGTATCAAAACCCAGTTTTTAGCAGATTGAGTCTGCAGACATACCGTTGTGTCACTTGGGAACAAGTTTTCATTTAAAAGAACTATGAAAGACAATTATTGTCATCTAACAAGAAGTTAGTCAATATTGAAATTTCTTTTTTATCAGTAAAATCTGAGTAAAGAAACTGTTTGATACTCCCTCCTATTATAGAAAGTTTACATTTTTTAATTTCACGCAAAGCTACACGAGGGCTATCTGCGCTAGCCAACCCTAATTTAGCAGTATAAGACCAGAGGAAAGGTAGCTAGTCATCACCACTATCCCCTGCCAACTGTTGAGCTACTCTTTCACCAACAAATAGTGGGATTGACTGTCACATTATAATGCCCCCATGGCTAAAAGGGCAAGCATGTTTGGTATGGCAGGGATTTGAACCTGCAACCCTCAGATTACGAGATGAATAGCTTAACCCACCTGACCACAATGAGCCAAAGCTTACAATCTCTTAAAACAACAAACATTACACTTTGTAACAAAATGTTTACTTTTTCTTGTTCCTGGTCAGAAAGTGTTATTTCACAATTACTTATGCCTAAAGTAAATAAAAAAGACCTATTTTTCTCTTCAAACTTTGCTTTTGTGACATGGGAGCATATAACAAAAACATGATGGGAGACTGTATTTTGAGGCAGATACGTGAAAGTGATTTACATTACAATCGCAAATCACGAAATAATACTCACTTCTAAACATTTTTGTATAACTTTAGTATAAATACATGTAAATCTTGATTCATATGTTGTTTTATTCAGACCTTATGTAAATGAAAATGTGCAAATTTGCCCATTTTTACATAGAAAATAGGTTAATTTCTAAATTTCATTATCCAGGTCACAAAATTAACGTTTGAAGGGAATAATGGCCATTTTCTGTACTTTTACAACATAAGCAGTTGACAAATAACACATACTATCCAGGAACAAAACTTGTGTTACATAGTGTAATAACACATACTATCCAGGAACAAAATTTGTGTTACATAGTGTAATAACACATACTATCCAGGAACAAAACTTGTGTTACATACTGTAATAACACATACCATCCAGGAACAAAACATGTGTTACATAGTGTAATAACACATACTATCGAGGAACAAAACTTGTGTTACATAGTGTAATAACACATACTATCCAGGAACAAAACTTGTGTTACATAATGTAATAACACACACTATCCAGGAACAAACTTGTGTTACATAGTGTTATAACACATACTATCCAGGTACAATATTTGTGTTACATAGTGTTACTCTTCATTCCTTTAAGCAGGTAATGTAGGCTTAGTAACCCTTAAAATCAAACTTACCAACAAAATTATTATGAAAAAATGTTCTTTTATCACACAAAACCAAGTCATTCAAAGAAATTATAACCACCATCCCATAATGCCTTCTTTTCATTACCCATTACTGATATAAAAACACTAGTCTTTTTTCACTTACTTTTAACAAGTTTAAAAGGCTTACAATATTTTCTTTCTTATTATCAGAGTAAAACATTATATGTAACCACTATAACCTAAAATTAAAATATACTATGTTCCAAACTGTCAAATTATGTACTCTCTTTGTCAATGTTTTTCATCAGTCAAAAATTACCATAATAAAAAATTAAACACATCTTCATCACTGTTAGCTACACTGACCATCAGATGTTCAAGGTAATGTTTTCTGTCTTGACTGTTAAGTTCATTCAATCTTGTTTGAATACAAACTGATAAATTATGGAAAAACACTGGTATTATGGATATAATTATTTAACAAAATGTCTACTGAACCAAACAACAATAAGTTGATTTAGTTTGACTGTTTCATTGTCTGTATGTCATCTAGTTTCAACCATTATCGGTTAAACAACAATAAACTGTTGATTTACCTTGACTGTTCATTGTTTGTAAGGTCATCTGGTTGCAAGTGCCACCACTATCAGACTGACCAGAGGATGGTCTTGGAGGCATGGATAGACTCTGCTGATTGCCTGAAGTTTTAAAAGTACTTAGCTTTAAAATGTTGGTTTGTAAAGCCAAAAAACTTCCTACAGCTTAACTTGTCGACAAAAACAACTTGAATTTCTAGACTTATAACAATCTTTGATTACAAATAAATCAGTAACCATGACAATGGTCTCAACTTCTTCCTATCACTAACGGTAATTTCATAAAATATTTTTTCCATTGGTTAGAACTTTTCCCAAAGGCAGATTTATTTTAATTTTAAATTTGTTGAGAAAAACAAACAAAAATTAAGCAATAATTTATTGACAGATTTGGGTTGTTATATATATTTTATAAATTGTAACTCCAATACGATAATCAATTCTAAAAATGAGATAACAAAATTACAGTCCCTTTCCAGAAACCTTAATCAGTAAAATATAGCATAAACAGCAGTTACAACAGTTCTAAAATAGATGTAAATTTACAAATTTGTAATAAAACTGATAGCTAAGTATTTTCATAAATATTCAAAGAAATTATTTTCTCCAAATGGATTAGAAATTTAAACCTTTAAAATAAAAATGTTGAAATTTTGTAGAATGGACAGCAACTGCCTGTTGTGGAGACACGAGTGTAGAGGACATTTCAAGAGTCTTTCACCTTTCGCCAACCTGAAGAGAAAAGGCGGAAGACTTTCAAAACATTGTCTTCTACACTTGTGTCTCCACAACAGGCAGTTGCTGTCCATTCTACAAAGTTTCATCATGAATACTCTGCCTAAACAATCTGTCAAACAATACAAATGTTATTAATAATAGTATATAGACAATTTCATATGGGTAAGAAGGTGAACTCTTAATAATAAAACTAGTAAAACTTTATTCATCGAAAATTAAACAGCAGTAGACGAAAACATGAAACTTTGTTTTATCTGTGGTAATTCAATGTTCTATTACCTTTTTAACTGAAGAGCAGATATATTATCACCAGCATGTATCAGTATACATAGCCTGTGTCAGCTGGTAATGATATAACCTCTACATGTATCTTGAATCTATTTAAAATGTCTCTCTCTCTCATATATCTAAAATTTATATACACACAGATACATCATGCTGTGTTGTGTGGGAGTTTCTCTGTGTTAGAGCACTGTCAATGGGGGTGACGTCAACAGTATCAGACTCCAAGCAAAACAAATATAGTTTTTTAATCACTTAAGTGCATCTACCATGGAGATAGAGATCCGTTTAAAGAGATAACAACGTAAACACGACTGTGTGTTCTAATAACTATTCATATTATGACGTTTACTGGGTAAATGTTACGTTTTATTAACGTAGATGAAACAAAAATGTGAAGTGAAATCACTTTTTAAACAACATTAGTATACATCACTGATAAACTGACATGTTACATTAAATACGTATATTCGAGACATGTTTCTTGAAGATCTGTATTACATGTTGAGAATAACCAATAAAGCCTGTAATTCAAGTGACTTTATCCATCACTAAGTTATGGATTATAATCATAAAACAGCGATAAACATTTGTATTTGTTGTATATGCAAAAAAAATATTTGGTCTAATAATACAAAAATAATATTTTATATCCTATGATAACACCACACAGACAAATCTTTTCATGATTTCTATTTAATACTGTCTTTGAAAGTCTGATAACAGTACTAAGATAACGTTAAGATTATAAATGATAAAGTCCATCAAAATTTTAGGAATAATTTCTGTAAGTGAATTTATTTTAACAACCTTAGCTCTCTTTTAGGTGCAACAAGTTAGTTAATTTGTTTTATTCAAGGGCAAAGCTGCATAATGAGCTAAGTTGTGCCTACCGAAAGCCCTCAGTGCTGTAAAGGTTTACTGCTGAGCCAATAGGGGGCAGAAAGGAGAAAATTACAAGAAATTTAGATGCTTGTAAAAAACTAGAGACATGTCACGTCTAGTCTCACCAAACTTTTACAACAATATCTTAAGTTTTTCTGTAGCAAATTTAATGTATTTCTGCAATGTTAATACCTAATTATAAATCTAATTCAGAATACAGCTTAAGGCGTAACTTACAAAGCAACAAGGTTTTACCAGCTTGAAGCTTAACTTACAAAGCAACAAGGTTTTACCAGCTTGAAGCAACTTACAAAGCAACAAGGTTTTACCAGCTTGAAGCTTAACTTACAAAGCAACAAGGTTTTACCAGCTTGAAGCTTAACTTACAAAGCAACAAGGTTTTACCAGCTTAAGGCTTACCTTACAAAGCAACAAGGTTTTACCAGCTTAAGGCTTAACTTACAAAGCAACAAGGTTTTACCAGCTTAAGGCTTAACTTACAAAGCAACAAGGTTTTACCAGCTTGAAGCTTAACTTACAAAGCAACAAGGTTTTACCAGCTTGAAGCTTAACTTACAAAGCAACAAGGTTTTACCAGCTTGAAGATTAACTTACAAAGCAACAAGGTTTTACCAGCTTGAAGCTTAACTTACAAAGCAACAAGGTTTCACTTGACGAACGTGTGTGTATCTACGAGTTACCAAAAGTTTGTTTCTGAATTTCGCGCAAAACTACACGAGGGCTATCTGCGCTAGCCGTCCCTAATTTAGCAGTGTAAGACTAAAGGGACGGCAGCTAGTCCTCACCACCCACCGCCAACTCTTTGGCTACTCTTTACCAACGAATAGTAGGATTGACGGTCACATTATAACACTACCACAGCTGAAAGGGCGAGCATTTTTGGTGTAACGGGGACTACGAGTCGAACGCCTTAACCCATTTGACAATACCGGGAAAACTAGGGAAAAGTTTTACTTAAACAAAAATAACTCATATTACACTGTCGCTATCTACTACAAGCTTTTATTTTTTCGCGTTATTTGCACACTCGCGTTCCTTCCAATAGTAATAACCTTATTTATCCACTTACGTTAACCAAAAATATTAAAACACATGACGTCATTTCTTCTCCACTGACACGTAAGCTTGATCGTAATTCACTCTAAATTATTTTCAAGCGTCATTACTATAAACTTTATGTTTGCGTGAAAAATGACTCTATTCTGTTATCGTGTCGAAAAGGAAAAAAGAGAAAAGACGATTACACGCGCCAGGTGCTTGATAATCGAAAAGAAATAATATGCCAGCTACAACAATCCTAACGGCGTATTACGGTACTACAATGACGTTCATTCGAATTTTTCTGGTTCGAGTTTCTGAAGTGTACAAGTTAATATATTAACAATATTTGTTCGATAAAACGAGCAAGTCAAACAAACACTAAGAACTATTCCAAGCAGAAACCAACGTAGCCAAAGTGTTATTCCCAGCTTGTTGGAAAGTAGTTTGAGTTCCTACTATTCAACTTTATTTAAACATAAATTTTCGTTATGGCCGTACGTTGCCGCTTTTGTGTTCTTAGTCAAAATAGACAAGCATTAGGCCTTGAAAATATATTTTTGTAAGGCCAACAAATAACGTCAAAAGTAGTGATATAATAGGACTCATGTCAAACACGTCCGAAGAATTTATGTTTTCTTTTTAAAGTTCTGATAAACTCGGACAGCACTACATATGACTAATTTACTCCCATAATAACACGAATCAGCCGAAGTTTTCATATTTTTGCATTAAACAAATTATTGAAAGTAAAAATATAACAAGCAAGTAACAAGTTAATAATATTCACAAAAGTAAGTGTTACGTAACGTCTTGTTGTATTACTATTACTGTACCAATTACAAGGAATATCATACATTATTTTAAATTGGTTTTACATATTTCATGATTTCTAAACATGTCTTACTTGATTCTTTGTGATTAAAGTATGGTTTTTCGATCATCTTTGATTTGTTTGTTTTGAACTTCCCGCAAAGCTACACGAGGGCTATCTATGCCAGCCGTCCCTAATTTAGTAGTATAAGACTAGAGGGAAGACAGCTCGTCATCACCACCCACCGCCAACTCTTGGGCTACTCTTTTACCAACGAATAGTTGGAATGACTATCCCATACCAACTCCTCCACGGCTAAAAGGGCGAGCATATTTGGTGTGACAGGGATTCGAACCCGCGTCCCTCGGATTACCAGTCGAGTGCCTTAACCACCTGGCCATGCCAGGCCTTCGGTCATCTATTGACTCATTTTTAAAAATGCTTTTAAACGATTATGTATCCAAATTTTCCAACAGTCCCTTTAAAAGGTTTTTAAAACCTTATTAAGTGATTATAAATGAAAATTTTCAACCATCGTTTCGATGATTTTTAAAACCGTTTCGTTTCTAAAGTGATAAAATGTGAAAAATGTTCAACCATCTATTCACATGTGTTTAAAATCCTTTTGCTTGTTTAGGACATTAAAGTACGAACATTTTCAAATCTCATGTTCAATGACTAAAAAGGTTTGCTTTAATACGTATTAAATATTACGCATATTTTAGCTTTAAATTAAATTAAACTTAACTACAACAGATGTCGTTGTAAGTTCCACTGGTAACACTCATATTTATCAATTTAAACATGTTTCTGTTGTCAAATGCTGTACTTTAATGAGATTTTGGTACACGTGTAAGATGTCAACTTCTTCAATTTTAAATCAACAACACTGGGCGATAGGTCAGAGAAACGTTCTCTGGATCCTTCAAATCTCACACGTACATGATACAATATGAAATTTTAAATATGCATATAGATAATACTCTCCTTCGAGGATTTTAGATTATTTACACAGGAGTAAACATTACAATACAATATAAAACTTTTAACGGACATGGAATAAACAATAAAAAACAGATTTTACCACCATGCCTTCAGAAACAGCGTTGTTTATAGCACGTATTACGGTATAAATAAGTACCACAGTGATAAAAATATATGGTATTTCCCTGTTGAGTACTATCTACGAAGACAGTGGAAGAAAAATCACATCACAATAAAGCATTCATGGCTACAAACCAGATAATACAGGCCTACACGATAACACTTACTTTTAGCGTGGTTTTTTTTTTTTAATACAATTGAGATGACAAAGTGTTACCAAATTGTTGTCAAACCCAAGTTAGTGTGATCGAACCAAACAATTAGTGGAATTAGTCACTCCACGTGAGGGGTTTTCTGTTGATCTTTAAGTCAATTTGTGTTCGAGACACCAGATTTAAATATCTTACAATCTAGTAAGTGGTTTATTGTCTGCAGTTCCGACATAAAAGCCAGGTGCATAAAGATGGTAACAAGGTACAACAAGAACTTACCAACTGCAGGAGACATTGACCGCGACCCTGTTGATGACCCCGAAGGAGAAGGAACCGGCCTGTGTGACGAGACCCCTTGATGGATAGGTTGTCCTTGTTGTCCTATGGAATTTGGAGGTGTACTCGGTGCTCTCAAGATTGGGGTACTTTGCCCTCCACTAGAGTCTGATGGAACATTTGCTGTATCCTGAACGAAGCAAATTAATAAATATAAGCCTAAAGCACAATTATTTTGATAAAAACTATTACTACTTTAAATACACACAACTAAAATTTAACACTTAAGAGATAATGTTTCATGACGTGGATAATAACTATTGTTAAAAATTAATAAAATCTAAATTTTGAAAACAGTATTCTAATCCAGGGTTCAGAGTAACAGTACTCACCATGAAAAATTAAACAGTTTGTAAATCATTCCCATACGGTAGGGTTCACATACTGAATGTTTGTTGTTGTTTTTTAGAATTTCGCGCAAAGCTACACGAGGGCTATCTGCGCTAGCCGTCCCTAATTTAACAGTGTAAGACTAGAGGGAAGGCAACTGTTGGGCTATTCTTTTACCAACGAATAGTGAGATTGACCGTCACATTATATCGCCCCGACGGCTGAAAGGGCGAGCATGTTTGGTGCGACCGCGATTCGAACACGCAACCCTTAGATTACGAATCAAACGCCTTAGCTCACCTGGCCAGGCCGGAGCCTTATACTGAATGAGTTTATGCCTTGCTCAATTACTAGTTTCCTGTTCAGTCAGTCGTAAGTTTACGAACTTACAACACTGCAAACATGGATTCGATTTTCCTTGGTAGCTTATTACATAGCTTTGCACAAAAAACAAATAAAAAACAATTACGGTATGATGTGTTAAGCCCTCTACAAATAAAAAAATGATAAATAAAACTTTTTTTATATACGTAAGGGATCACAACCATATTTAATTTGTGTATGAACTTTATCTTTCATATGTAGCATTATCAACCAACAAAATCATGAATACACGGAGCAACCTAAAACAGACTCGGAAAATGTGTTTTAAAAAACAAACAACAAACGATACAAGTCTCAAACAATTCCCTAGTTAATTTTAGGGTTAACTGATTATGTTAATATTTTGGAATGAGAATACATCGAACCAGTTTCAGAACACACACAGACAGATGAAAACAGTGTGTCATGGACAGTCATAAAACTAGTTTCTTTTTATTCTAAATCTACAACCACTTTTACTAGAATTCACTTCTTCCTATCTCTGTGTCAAGTCTAGCTTATAAATCTATATGCAGTATCGGAAATAAATACGGAAACTGTGACTAAAAGAATGTAAAAATTACTATGGAAATGCCACCTTTATATGTTGTAATAATGAACTGCACCTCAATTCAGTCATGTTTACGCTCTGATTGGTTGTCAATCGACCAATCAGAAATTGTTAAAACAGCATGAAGCTTATAAAAGTACAAGCAATCATTCATCGTCTACCGTATAACGACTGTATATAAATCAAAGCTTTACCAAGTTAAAAAACTGTTTTAAGGGTGAGCTTTATACACGGTATAGAACAGGATAAATGAAAATGGCATTGGTAATAATAAAGGCAGAAAACCATAACTCTACAAAGGTGCCTTAAGGTACAGTATTACATGAAAGTTTAACAGTATTCTTACTGTAAACACAGGAGTGTGGATTTTACCTCGAAAACAGTGAAATATGTATGGAAGTGTAATTACTCGAAACCTGCTGCTGAGAGGAGGTAACGAAACCAAAAGGCAAGAAGCCAAACGGTGGAATGAACAAAGCTAGAAGTAAATATATTCAAATTATATGACAATAATCAAGGTCAGTTTGTTAGCAGTACAGAGAAGAACGGTATCAGAGTTAACGTGCTACATGCATAGTGGGGATTAGTACAAGCTGGTGATGTATACAAAACAGATGGCACCCTCACTGCTGACAAGTACAGGCAGCTCTGATTGTTCCTGCTTCCACCTCAGTGGCAAGACTTGCCTGATTTTCCAGCGAAACAATGAATGATCCTAAGCTTGTAGCAAATAAGACAAAACAATATGTTGACGAAAAAGATACTGGGAAAATACTCACAGCTATGTCTTGATCTGTACGATATGAATAACACTGAAGTTTTACCCACCTAATATACAAACGGGGTAGGTCAAACGTCGATCAAACAACTAATCAATGCATTACAACTTATTTGACTTGCTAATCTATTTTAATACCTTTCCCATTCAGTTGCCATGTTACTTGTGGCTCATGTATGTTTGGTTTGAATTTCATGCAAAGCTACACGAGAACTATCTGCGCTAGCCATCACCATCCACCACCAACTTTGGGTCACTCTTTTATCAATGAATAGTGAAATTGACCGTAACACTGTAACGCCCCCACGGCTGAGAGGGCGAGCATGTTTGGTGTGACGGGAATTCGAACCCGCGACCTTCGGATTACGAGTCCAGTGCCTCTCAACCACCTGCCTCATGTATGTGTACCACATCTGTTACCATAATTACTTCTGTTACATTTTAAGAAATGGAATCGCATATTAGCCAGATAATCACAACTTGAAATATTTCAACTAAGATGACTCACAACCTTCCTTATTTTTATTTTTCTAAAATTAAAAAAAGGCATCTTCTGTCCAAAGGTTACTTTTGCAAAACAAACTAAAATACATCCAGAAAACAAGACAAATAGAACAAATTAATGCGATCAGTGGCAAACCCTAACACACAAAGTAATCTACTGTACCGTAAAGAGAAACAGGTAAAATTGTGATCCATGTTATTCACTGATCTTGAGATTTTAATGTTTTTACTTTTCTTTTACTTCCTTCTTATCCAAACGAAGTTCTCAGAAGGAAGTAAAACTTCGGATCAGTATTATCCAATAATTTATACTAAATAACTTTAGAATGTTAACATGAACACAAAACTATAACTAAGGACAAGCAAATCTGATTAGATATTGCACAAAGGGTTTTGTTTGTTGTTGTTGGTTTGTTTGTTTTTTGCCAACAGATGTCCATTGAACTTTTCAATACCATTCAGAACAAAGGACTATTCAAATAATACGAAACCACGCAATCCACATGAAGTTAAAGTCTCTTTCCCTCCTTCAGTACTGTCCCTTGTTCCTATTGTCCTTTTCAACTCTCGAATAATACGTTAAATCAACTACTCCAGAAGTACTTACGGCCAAGTCATGACGGGTAACCACGTGACTCCTACAACAGAACTCTCTACTTTATATATCAGTTTAAAACAGTAAACGAGATCAGATGGAAAGATGTTCCCAATCCGTGAACAAACACAATTATGGAAATTAAATCTAACAAATCGCGTCATTTTTCGTATTTAAATGTCACATATGTTTCGTCTCCTTCTATCGTATACAGACACTGACAAAAATGTAAAGGCTTAGGTTCTCAATAGAACCTAAAATAGTAACTCTTCCTATAATAAAAAAGCGCTAAAATATTTGTATATTATCCCTCCCCCCGTTGATTCAGCGGAAAAGTTGACTTATAGTGTTAAAATTCATGGTTAGATCCCGGAAACGGTCACAGCTAATAAGACAGTCCACTGTAAACTATAAAGATGGACACAGTGCAGATAATTTGCTGTGCAACTTTGAGCCAAAATACAAAACTACACGTGTTTGTTGCCAACATTGGTCCAAGGCATACATACCCTTTGGTAGGACATAAGGGCTAAAGTAATGTTGTTGGAGAAAGAAACATATGTGTTTTTTGGGGGTTTTTAAGGCTAGCACGGGGTGGTGTGATGGATCGTAAAGATCTTGTCTGTTGTCGCCATCACTTTGTAAAAATAAATAACCTTCATGTTGGATTTTCTGTTAGAAACCCTATGGGTGAAAGTGGTCATCTAATAGCTCCACCTCATCCACTGTGGATTGTGTATAATTTATACACAACGTACACAGACATCGTACAACGATCACCATTATTCACAGACTAGATTAATTATCTTCTCATCTCGCACCGTTTATAAAAAATAAATAAAAATAACAGTGGATACAGGATGTAGACCGTTAGATGATCTGCAGACAGTGTGCACTTTACCCACCAGGCATTTTATCTAGATTAAGGTATAGAAAATCTTTATTTACAGAATAGTAATACTATCAGTGGCTTACTACAGGTATGCGTATAGAAATACATGACTTTTCCAATAAATAAGTTCCACGCGCGCCTCCCCCCTTTGATAAGCAAGAGCTCAATGCGATACCACTGTATAAAAAGTTAAATACAGCGAAGGTTGCGTGTATTCACGTATTTCAATCAGAGTAATTTGTCAACCTGTTCTGAACGGATCAATAAAACAATATTTACCATAACTTTAATATCCTACAGGTTCCAAATCACTGTTACAGTGTTTCGAAAGCCACAAATTCTTTCAATTTGTAAGTACAAATATGTAGTACATATACGATACAATTTTCATCATTGGCTGGCTGACCAGCTGTGATGTGAACTGCTTCCGTAAAAATAACAAAACCTTACTAACTGGTAATAGTAACAGCTGAAAGTTATGAGTCCACAAAAACAAAAATACCAAAATAAACCAGTTTATGCAAAGGTAGCGTTCATTAGTGTACAAAAAAAAACACTAATACGAAACATGGATATTTATATATAACATAGAGTATGGTCAGAGGGCGGCCTACATATTTTATCTGTCACATAATAATGACAGATTTCTACCAAATCTGTTAAAATTACTTCGAAACTAAACTTTATAATGAGCAAAAAACTTGTTCTAATTGTAATTATTTTACGTTTGGTAGATCTGTATAGTGAAAGTAACCTGTTGAGGAAATATGGCCACGTGCTTGAACTGTGGGAAGACACTGTCCATTTTACCGCATCAACATCACCGATGGAGGTAATTACCATCACCTGGCGTCTCGCTGTCTGAGACAGTATGTAATAAGATAATAAACCAACCTACAACAAATATGGGGGTGGGGCGAGGGAAAGAAATCACGAAGACCAAGTTGGGAGGGGTGGCGAGACTAAAGTCAGCTGGTTCAAAGTTTCCAATAAAGAGGTTAATAAAATGGTTGTAAATCCGTAGGAGTAATGGGCAGGCAGCACATGATTCAACTTTTTATTTTTTCTACTGAATTTCAAATGGATTCTAATGTTATTCCAACGCTTCTGAAGAGAATAAAAAAAAAAAAGGACTGAAATCCTACAACAGCCGTAACCTAAAAACTAGGCTTATGAATTGAGAATCAAAATGTGTAATGTTTTATATAAATTAGGCATATTTCAAGTGTTTAATCACCAGTACAGTACTTAAGTAGGAAAACTTAGGTGGGTATTGTTAAAGCCTTGTTTTGACAGTTGTACATTAACACTAAATTAACTGCTTTGTTAATTTGTTTGTTTCTGTCGTTTCGCGGATACCGAACTCGTGTTTCCAAAGAATAAATAACATGCACCTGGAACACTGTTGATAACAAGAGAGTGATTCAGTGGCTACCTATTGGTATTTGTGAAGTTAAGACTCGTCCTTACTTTCTGGTCTTGAGTTTACGCACACGAAGTTATCAATATAACAACTGGGAATCCAAGGGATCACATTTTCAAATTTATCTCTGTTTCTGTTCGTCACCAAGACGACGTGGTGTGTGATATAGGGTTATAACCATATTCTAACGGCGGTTGTTTGTTTGCTTTCGAATTTCGCGCAAAGCTGCACGAGGGCTATCTGCGTTAGCCGTCCCTAATTTAGCAGTGTAAGACCAGAAGGAAGGCAACTAGTCATCACCACTCATCGCCAACTCTTGTATCAACGAATAGTGGGATTGGCCGTCACTATATAATGCCCCCACAGCTGAAAGGGCGAGCATGTTTGGTGCAACGGGGATTCGAACCCGTGACCCTCAGATTACGAGTCTTTATGTTAGTTATATTGTCACTAATCTGTTTTACCTTTCAGATTTCTGTATTATTCAGATTACAAAATATAACGAAATTTTGTAGAAATAGTAAACAACCAAATATAAAACTTTTCTCAAATGTAAATTATCAAGATCTGTGACCAAAGGTCATTACCGTGTTTCTCCGAAAATAAGACAGGGCTTATATTAATTTTCACTCCAAAATATGACACTAGGGCTTATTTTCGGGGGATGTCTTATTTTGATATATTAAAAAAATGAAGTTATAAAGTAAAAATATTAAACTAACCATTTAAAATAAACTATTATTAAACTATTAAACTAACTAATTAATACTTAAACAAACTAACTAACTATTAAACTAATTAATAAATTATTATTTTTATTTCTTTCCTCTTCCTGCCACTCTTAACTAGGGCTTATATTAAAACTATCCCCAAAAAACTCACACTAGGTCTTATTTTATGGGTAGGTCTTATTATCGGGAAACACGGTACCAGCGTTTGTATTACGTAATATTTATACGGAAGAAACGATAAAACTTTTATTGGGCCGACAGAGGGCGTAGTTGTCTGCAATATATTTTCACATCCGGATATACGAATTAAGAGTCGTTTTGGTATATGTGGAGACACCAACTGTAAAACAACTTCGCACAGATTATAAGTGTATATTTTGATTTTTTTTACAGTATTATTTCCAAATAGAAGGTTGGGATTATCTCATTATCGCCGACCACAGTGTTGGAAATAGTTCTTAACAGAAAACACTTTCATATAAGATGAGAAGGGGTTAAAATACAACGGTCAAGAAGTTCATATGTCTATAGAGACAAATTGAAGAGTACTGCGAGATGTGAAATTGCGCCATTTAAAGGATATTTTGAAGTCTATGATAGGTTTTCGTGGTGGTACAGAGCGAGGAATTCGCACGCTAAAAATCGGGGTTTTCGATATCCACAACGGGTGGAGCACACACACACACAACCCATTGTGGACGCATTATCACACTTGTTATGACCATAATGTATAATAGATGTAATATACTTGGAGATACCTTTCCGGCCATCACAAAGTTCACACATTCTCAATAGCAACTTCATTACCACTGGCTCAGTGGTCAGTCTGCAGGCTCATTACGCTATAAAATTGGGTTTCGGTACATGTGATGAGTACACACAGACAGTTCATTGTGTAGCCTTGTGCTTAATCATAAACAAAGAAACAAATCTTTAGGTGGCCACTGTTTAGTAAGTTGTCCCTCTTCACGTGACAAACAATGATATGTGAAGGGAGGAGAGAAGACTGTGTGTGTGTGTGACAAAGCCAAATTGGGCTATCTTTTGTGTCAACAAAGGGGGAATCAAATCCCTGATTTTAGCACATATTTCCTCCTCTTCCATCGGAGGACAGAGTGACGGTCAATTTCGCAAGCAGGATATACCCCAAACACAGAGTGTAACATAACCAGCTATCTAGAACATTTTGCCCGGTGTATGATACGCGAGAAGGATATACCCTAAACACAGAGTGTAACATTACCAGCTATCTAGAACATTTTTGCCTGGTGTATGATACGCGAGAAGGTAAAATTCTGTTCTGGTGTACGAAAGACTGACTGCAAAGTGTAAACAATAAGGACGTTCCAGTCTCTAAAGGGCGAAAAACGACCGTGATGGGAAAAGATCACATCTTCTTGGATATGTGGTACTTCTGAAACACCGTATCTTTCTTCTACTTGGTCAGGTTGGGTACACTTTGTCTTCCGTGTTTTTTTTAGTAAAGCCACATCGAGCTACCTGCCGTCTGTCTACAGAGAGAATTGTGACCCGGATTTTTAGCATTGTAAATCCAAAGACTTACCACTGTCCCAACGCTTTGTTAAATCGAGGACTAAAATTTCGGTTTTGTTCCTTCCTATACAACGTACGGTTCTCTGCGTTTTTCTAACACATAACGAGTTGGAATGTATAAGTTTCACATGATATTTTGAACTGAAATGAATGAGCTAAAACCACAGTTAAACCGTCAGAAGATCCAGGATTCGAGTCCACATGAAATTACATTATCGATTTCTTGCGGTTAAATCTATTTCACAACAGATTTCGGGTATATACTCACATACGTTACCAGAGTCTTGGGAATTGGCGAACTCTACACAAATTTTGCTTGATTTCAGTGAGTTATATTCTAGTTATCTGTATTTCACACACACACAGTAACAATGACCAGACTAAACTTGAAACCACAAAAAACAAAAAAGGAATAATATGCACGCGAATATTACGTGCGATTTGATTACCTAGACAAACACTCCACAGAAGGAGAAGTGGTGATTTTGGAGAAACATTAAACATTACCCACCCCCTCAAGATATTGACTTTACGGGTATGTACCTTAACCTCCCTTTGTGTTCATGTGGGGAGGGTTATAACGAGTGAATGGAGTTAACTGTGTATTTCAGTAAATATACAAAAGAATTAAAACAGTGCTTATCAAATTAAGAACGTAAAGGG